>NW_010194231.1:15080-47297 GCF_000695765.1 Mesitornis unicolor | reverse complement strand
CATATATATATATATATATAAAATTAAATAATATGCTGTTGAAACTAATGATAGGAGTCCCAGAAGATAAATTTTAGTATCAGGTGATTTAAGACTATAGCAAAGCATTCCTCTGTTCTTGTCCTTAGACTTATGCTAGCAAAACTCACAAATTGAACCCTCAGAGTTAAGATCACTATAAATTGTCCTAAATTATCATTTTTGAACTGTAGCATCTTTAGAAAATCTGCCTGTTAGCTGTTCAGAGGAGTAAAGCCATGACACACTGTGCATTTCCAAAATAAACATCCATGCCATATTTCTAATCTCTCTCTTGGATGTCAGTGCTGTGTTTGGGGCTGGCAGGCCCAAGCTGTTGAAATTCTAACTACAGATGCACAGTATCAGTGACTGTTCTGGTATGTAGCAGTGTTGCACAAGTCTTGTGGGCATAATTACAGTGACACAAAACTGCACTGAAATGCCACAGTGCACAAATCATACTGACTCTTGGAGAGCAGCTAGAATGCACTGTGCTCTAACATCTGAATCAGGCTCTAGGGGTCCAGCAATAGCATCTGTGTTTACCCTTTTTTATCAGACCATCCTCCTGTACACTTAGGGCATTCTGCACAGACTTTTAGTTTCTGTCTAGATATGTATAACCTACATGTTGATTCAGTTATGGGCCAGTTATAAATTCCTATATCTTATGTTTTCAGATTGATTGGCAGGAAGTTATAAGTTTATCTAAGTGGAAATGTTAGAAAAGCACACACAACTTGGATTGACTACAAACAAATTGAGATTCTAGTAAAGCATTTTTAACCTGGACAGTCTAGGGACAGCAATATTACTATTTTGTATTACAAGCTTTTCCAGCATCTCTTACTTATATTATTTTTAAGATTATTTGATTAGCATAACAGAACTCCCCATCTACTGCTTACTGTTGTGTATTTTCATTCATATCAACGTGCTGCTTTTTTCATAGAGTTTGTAGAATTAGTAACCTTTGTGTTTTCATGGGTCTGTTGTCTATGTATTTGCCTCAGGGCACCTTTATTACTGTATGCTTATCAAATCCTGTACCTGTAAAATTTTAAAGGCTTTAGTATTATTCTACAGTCATTCTTCAACAGTATTTTCCTCATTCTTTGACTGTGTTTTCACACCTCAGCTGAAATTTGTCCAAACAGCTGAGCACAAAATGTACCCAAGAGCACGAAAAACCAAAGTACATGGTAATTTCCTTCACATGTCTCCTCCGCTTCAGGAACTTTAAAATTACAGAAAACTATAAACTAGCAATAAGTTAGTTGAAATAACAACATATATATATATATATATACATACATATGTGTGTATATATATCTATATATAGGAAGTGGCCTTAAGCAATTTGTATTGCACTGTTTTTCCACAAGTGTAGCTTCATTTTAATTTAACTTGATAATGTGTATGGAATCACACTTGGAGTTCTTATAGTAAGATAATCCAATATAGTACTTTTTCAGAGATTAAAGAAATGCATATTCGTCCATTGGTTCAGAGGCCTAAAGTCCTCCCAGGAGTGTCACAAAAGGAACATAAAGTGCCAAGAACTGGGTTTTGCTTTCAGATCACTGGTTGAGCTGATGGATGTAGAAATTCATGTAGCTAGATAGTAAACTATTCGCTACAGTTTGAAGGAGTGAATAAATGATATTGACCTTAGCAGTAATTTACGCTCATAAAATGAGTAAGGGTACCATCTGTTCAAGAACAGACAAAACAATTATTTTAATTTGGTGTTAAATTGTTCACTTTTAACATAGCTGTGTCATTGGTGAATAATCCTTATACTTCAATCATGCAGGAGCAGAAATCTGCCTTTTCTGAACAATGGCAGGAAATCACCTAGGCCTATAAGCAAGGTAGTTGTCATAACTTTGGAAAAATAATAAATAAAATTGGGAGTTATATGTGAGGGGAAATTTGAACTCTTAATAGGGGGGGAAATGAGAAAGAGGGGAAAATTTGAGTAAAACCACATGAGAGCTTTAGATGGTTTCAGAATACCTCACCTATTCTCCAGAAGTGTTAAAACGTGGGTACCTCACACTGGGAAACACAAGCACTCCTTATCCTCAGCTTAATTTCATTTCCAAGTTTCCATTTCATTTCTGCGTTCCAGACTAACTTCCAAGGTTCCAATTCATCTCCCTAGACATCATACAGTCATTCACCCAAAGTAATTTTAAACAGGTTAACTCAGTGGACATTCATACAGATTCTGAAAATTTGCAGTAGAATTCAATTTATGTTTAATTTCTTTTATTTTATAGCTTATCTATGGCATTCTCTAAAAAGAATTAATTTGTGCCTTCTTCTAGAGAAAGTGGGAACATTTCCTATACTCTATAAACATTTTTACTAATTCTTACTGGAGAAAGATATAAGTTTAAATTATATCCTACCAGACAAAAAAAAATTATTAGTATAATAAAAACTGAGAAGAATGACCTGAAGGAGATTTGGTAAAAGGCTGTGTTGTATTCCTTTTCCTTCTCTCTCCCAAGAAGGATCTACACATTCCTTTTCTCTGTGCTGGCAGTTTGCTGAGTCAGAGGAAATTAATTGAATCTACTATGGTTTACTATTCATATTACAAGTACTAGACATAATAGCTGCAGTGGACAGTCAAACGGAGTTGGACCAGATGATCTTTAAAGGTCCCTTCCAACACAGTACATTCTATGATTCTAAGATTGTTCATGTCCTAAGAAGTTTATGGTTCAGCTACAAAGTAAAAGCCAATAGATTCCTGCAACGGAGAACATAAAGACTGTAATACTACATCCATCATAGTAAGTACCAGTATTAGCACTTCAGTTGACTGCATTTTTTTTATTGGGGTGGGTACGTAGTACATAAAAATAACACTTATAATTAATCTGCAGGATATAAATACATTTATCACACATGAAAAGGGATATGCTATTTGCAGGCCTGAATGGCAGTTTAAAAAAGTGGCGTTGTCTACAGTGATGAAGGAAGGAAGTAACAGGAGTACAGGATACAAAGACTTCTGGTTTAGAGGTGTGTTTCTAGGATATTTCTGGTTTAGGAATATTGAATGAACACCTAAAATCTTGAACAGAAGACAATGTCTAGAATAGAGGTGCAAGTATAAATTTTCAGTCTAGAGAACTGAGATTACTGAGACAAAGGGCATGGAGAAAAATAAGACAAAATAATGGACAAAGCTGTACAGACTTCTACAGGAAAAGAAAGACTCTTTTGGAAAGTAACTTGAAAAAATATTTAGGGCCATAGAACTGGATACCATCATGGAAGACTGACAGGAGAGGGCACATTTTCAAGAAGAAAATCATGCTGGCATTGTCAAAGACCGTTTAGAACAGAGCAATTGTTCTGATCTTTGACCACCAGAATGAAAAGTCTCAAAACACAAAGCACCTCAACAGCAGTGCCACATGAAGACTACAGTTTGGTCTAACAGTTCAAAGAAGAGAACAGAACAGAGGTTGGTACTGGAGAGATTTCTCTATCCTTAAATTTTTCCATACATCATCTTCAGTATTTACAACGTGCCACTGCAAATATTGTGGTATCTAATTACTTCCACAAAGTTTGCAAAGTATTCTTCCTATGCACAAAAGTACCAAAAGGAATGAAAGCAATCCACTTGATTAAATAAACAGGGATGCATTCATTTTAAGAAGTTAGTGAAATCTGTACATAACATACTGCATTTCTCAGCACAGCATCCATTTCTCAGGTCACCTTGATGTCTTACAAAGTTGTGCAGGAGTTGAAATAAGAAGCAAAATGATCTGTAGAAAGGGTTTTCGCATACTATGTTAATCACAACAGAACTTCTATGTTACTGATTCTTTAAATTAGAGGCAAAACTCACAAATAAAGTCAAACTTTTAATAGTAAAACCATGCATTAGCCCATATACATCTCTCACTTTACTGAATCGAAAACTCACATGCTCATTCCAATACATGCATATATAAATGTATTAATATTAGGTAATTGGTAAAATATGGCAATTTATGTGGTAAAAGCATAAGTATGTACATCTATGAGGCATAGAGAAAGTATGTTATATACTACCAAGTATCTTTATCACACCAATCAGAACATAATTATGATACAGAAAATAGTCTGATGCAATAAAGTGGTTTGGCAGATGAAGTTAGGTACTTCTATTTGCAATGCTACTTTTAATTTAAGCTTTCCGTGCATAGTTCCTGTTTTGGTGAGCAGTTGAGTACTTTACATTAAGAATTATGTCTTAATTTCAAATTTCCCTTTTTTACCTCTTTTTTAGGATTTAGACCAGATTCTAAAAAGATTCTCTGCAGAAGGGTAGCGGAAACACTGCTGTTCAGGAGAACACAGAAGTTTCTGCACAAGCTGGATAAGATCACAAAGACGTTTAACCTAGAGTAAGTGATATCATTAATACTCCAAGTATTTTGTGAATAATCACATGACTACTATCATGCACATTGCTTAATAACCTCATTATATAAGCCTATTCCAGTGTGACATAACTGGGTTCTCAGAATCCCAGTCTGACAAACTACTTCTGTGCCTGCTGCGCTGCTGAAGTACTGGAGGCACAGCAGTACACAGAGGCACAGAGACACCTGTGTGCTTTCAGAGCTTACTGCTGTGCTTAGCCGAATAAGGATGGAGTTCCTCCCAGTCCCGAGCGAGGCTGAGCAAAGACAAGTGGTCTGCTAAACCTTAATGTATAGGTGTTGCCTTGCCTGACTAGAAGGAACTAAGAAATGACAGGCTCTAGCTGTAGCTGCTATTTCAGTATTTGCAGATGTGTTTGAGTATGTCTGAGGTGACTTGTCCCAAGACTATGTGGCTGAGATCGAAATTTTCTGTAAGGACCAGAAAACCTTTCCAACTTTTTTTTTTAGCTCTGTTGAATTCTTCAGCTCTGCAGGGAATAAAAGCCTTTTCTTCCCCCCCACCTTGCAAATGGATAGAACAGTGCTCAAAAAAACTGGTGGAACAGGACTATAGAGGTGTTATACAGGACACTAACATGTACATCAAAATATTGTTACTTCTCTGTGTTATCACACTAGAGGCAACTTGAGAAGTTAATTCTGAACTTTCTATAATGAAAATAGCTGAAATTATTGCAATAGGAAGTAAGAAAAGGAAAGTTCTCTGTATTTCAGTGTGTCTGGTTTTTCTATCTGTAGATTTTGTAGTACTGGTCTCCCTTCTACAACTGCTGCAGCCATTCAAATAAGATTTTAAACAACAAAAATGAGAAATTCGAGTCTTCTAAAAATTTTAGAGGAAGTAGTTTGGTTTTAGACTCAAAACAACTTCTAGTGTTGTTTCTAAAACTGAAATTTGTTTAAAGTTGATACTCTTAATTTAAGATATGCAGTCTTTTAACACACTCGGTAAATTATTTGTTCAGTTATTAGAAGTCTGTGAAAGAAAGTTACAGCTAATATGGCACATCTCCTAGAAGCTGTACCCAAGATATTAATGATTCCTACCAAAGTAATCTTATCACATCTAATTGATCTTGCTATAATTTTGTTCAGTAGCATTCTAAACACATTCTCTCTGCTCATTGAGATGCATTTCTTGTGCAATAGGATTCTACAATCTGCAATTTATACTTCACTCTACATTATTATATTACTACATTATTTTATTATAATGTCCTTGAGATCTACAGTTGGAGATCAGTTAATTTTCTCAAGTCCTTTACACAGTAGAGCTTAAAAGTACTGCAAAAGTTGGCTGCGATAAGATTCAATCCTTGGGATCCATGCCAAAAGGCAGCAGAGTGAGCTGATGTACCACTGCACCATACTGCAGCAATTTTCTAAGTCTAACCCACAGAACCATGTACGTACTCTGAATGAATAAGTAGTATTCAAACACAAGCATTTACAGAAATGCTGCCAGGTTTCCTAGCAAATCTAACCTGATGAACAACTCCACAGATTTCACTCAAATAAAGCTTTAGCAAGGAAGGAATAACTTCTTTTTTGGAATAAGAACAGCCTGTGCTGTTCTCTACTGTGTTGGTAGAAAAGGCCTGTTCATCCTCATGTCAAGGCATGAAGTTGTATAGGAACCACCAAAATAGAGGATTAATGCTCCTACAAATAGGAGGCTAATAGAGGGTAAATAGAGGCTACTGTGCCAAGATGTTGCACAAATGACATATACTCCAAAAACAACTGAACAGAACTGTGCCTAGTTCTTAGGATAATGAGCATGTGAGATTTTTTCTTAAAAACAAAACAAAAAACCACCAAACTTTCTTAAGAGCATTTACAGCAGTTCTGAGCAACCTAGAGCTCATACAATAAATATATAACTCAAATTGATTACAAATAATGGATTATGGGTTTATTATTGTGAGTAATTTGGGGAGCAGAGGGCTTCAGAGAGAGAGAGATAACTTGTAGCTCAGTTATTCTATAGAAAGAGCAGACATCTTTTTCTGATCAGTTACTCCACTTGAGTTGAGCAATAGACTAGGGGAAAAAAAGTGTACTTTTAAGACCTTATGAATTACAGGAGTCCTGAGTTGGTCCCTGGAATATTCTCATATCCCTCCCAAATAAACAAACATACCTGTTTTCTTATTTCAATTAATCTTAAAGTATTTAAATATTTTCAAGAGATCTTGCCTGTCTTAGGGCAGTATGTGGACTTTACTCAAAAGAATTATCAAGAGAACTAAATAAAATTTCTCCTGGAGGAATTATGCTTGGTACTACACAAACTACGTTGATCATGCAGGGAGCTAAATGCCTCAAGCACTGTCATGTTATCTTCAAGGGAAGTATTTAATAATGTCTCCAGTAAGCAGAGGTAACTCCCTCTTACAGCATAAACGGGCTCTACTCCACTTGTATTTGGGCAGGGGGAAATACACATAAAGCAACGTGAAGACTGCCTTTATCTCTCTGTCCATTCACAGAATTTTAAATGCTGCTTCCTTATTATTATAAATCACACATAAATTATTCTTCTTTACAATGCTCTGTATTTTTGACA
Organism: Mesitornis unicolor; assembly: GCF_000695765.1. Classification (NCBI taxonomy): domain Eukaryota; kingdom Metazoa; phylum Chordata; class Aves; order Mesitornithiformes; family Mesitornithidae; genus Mesitornis; species Mesitornis unicolor. The sequence continues at coordinate 40,244 of NW_010194231.1, read as the reverse complement.
GTGCCTAAAACCTCCCTTAGTATTATTTTTGTATGAACTACTAAAATCACATGCTGGTAAATTACTCGTCCATGTACATACAAAATAAAATCTGAATTAATTCTTCAGTAGGTTTATGTAAAAATATACATTTGACAGTGCTGATTTATTAATTTTTACTTGACATATGAGGTGGTTTATGTCAGCTTAAATTCAGATACTGTTTTTCTTAAAGAAAGAGCTCAGGCCTTGTCATTATTACCTTAAAACTGTACAGTTCCTGTATGTAAAACTAGACAGACGTCATTCAGTTCCTCCTGAACAGTTACGTGAACAGAATTCTTCCTGCTTGTGCCAGCAACTTAACACCAACTCATTTATTTGATTTCTGGAGAAACTGTTTGGAAAAACTCAGAATGCCATATTGGCTTAATTTATATGCTAATCTGTGATTATTTCATAGAAGTACTGCACTCTGAGGTCCCAGATGCTAAATAGAACAGAACAGCAAAATTTTGGTCGTGCTAAATTGAAGTATTCTCTTTTTTTTTTTTCAGTTTCAAATGCGTGAAAATGAGGATGGTAGTTACTCCTTTTGCAACAGTGATGGTAGTTACTCCTTTTGCAACAGTGCTAGTGATTAATTAATCAGTATCTGCACAGTGCTGTGAAGTTTTATCATCACCATATGCTTTCATGCATTTTGTTAGCCTCAGCACGGAGAACAAAATCAACAGATTGTACAGTACCTAACTGCTTAAGACTTCAGTAAAAAAGAAAGGTTTAAAATCTGAAAAGTGAAATAAGACCCTTACAAAAAATGCTACAGATACACGACACAATTCCTAGAATGAGTTTATCCTTATTCCACCATTGTCATATTTACTCCTGGGTGATGAGGACTATTTTTTCCAAGTTATTAGTGAAACTGCTGGACTTAACTTGAATTTACAGTGAATGAATATATGGCTCATTAATTAAGTTCCCAGCTGCAGTTTCTATTTCATTCCACTGCAGTTTCAGCAGGGACTCAGTTACCAAAAAAAAAAAAAAGTATCACCAAGCAAGGCACACATAGGAACAAAGGAAACAAAACCAAACTTATGCTAATCTGCCACTGACTGTGTCTACTAGATTACATGCTGATAAGTATAACCTTTATTTTACCTATTTTTAGGAAAAGCAATTGATGATTTGACTTACATCCATTCTAGGTAGTAAATTAATGTAAATTTTAACTGTACAAAAATCCTGATTAATCTCTTTTTTCTTGTGATTACTGCAGTTGGGTATTTTTCACAGTACTGAAGAACACATCTAGTAGAAAAATGCTCTTCCTCATTAAACTGCTATTTCCCAGTATACAAATCATTTAGATGATGTCTGGAGACTGTCAAGAATGTCCTGCTTTTATAATAACATAACTATCATATTCACTTAACTATAAAGATTGTTAAAAATACCAACAACATAAAAAACAATTCAGGGAATATGCATTTTGTCATAATCTCTTTTCTTACTTGAACATTTCTAATTTTATAATCACAAAACTTTAATTTCAACATGACATAGTAGGAACATTAAGTATGCTTTGTTAGGGATCACATTTAGCTAGCTAGTGACACTTACTATGGTTTACAGACTGCTTCATTCTCACTTTATAAATGCCTTAGTATTTTTCTTACAAAACCATGGACTCCACTTCCCTCTAGTTAGCGCAGCAGTCTGGTACAGAGAGCCTTGGCTGTAGCTGAGACCTCATGATTCATTTTTCCTAGGGCAATTTGTACAATCTATCCCTTCATCATCAGTTTTATAACAGTTACAGTAGCTGAAAAATACACACACACAAAATTATACATAAAAGGATACTCAAAGTCAACATATGATTGAACTTAAACAAGATTTTAAGATAAATTAATTACTCCACATATTATTTTCCAGAAATCAATTATTTAAAAAGTTATACTGGGGGTATGGATTTGAAGACTAGCTCAAGATAAAGGGATGGATGTGAAGTAACAGAGGGACCTTAGAAATAAACTGAAATAAGAAATAAACCTTACACATCATGCAAGTGTCAGTAAGTAGATGATGCCTGTGTATGTTATGTGGAAGAACAGAGGGTAAACCATAAAATCTCAAATACATGTAATTATCTTCTATCAGTTCTAAGTAGCTCTGAATATACCATCAGTTGTTTTGTAGACTATTAGGTTATGATGTCTTTCACAATCCCTTCCAAAATGTTCCTATCTGCCTCTAATCCATACCACTGTAGTCACTGCAGATTTTAAACAGCTAGGCAAAGATAATTCAGTTTCATCTGTTCAACTTCAAACCATAATGACAAGAGCTATGGCTCGACAGCAGTCCCAAGGAGAAGGACTTGGGAGTATCGGTCAATGAAAAGCTTAAGATGTGCTTGCAGCCCAAAAGGCCAACCACATCCTGGGCTGCCTCAAAAGAAGTGGCCAGCAGGTTGACGGAGGTGATTCTGCCCCTCTACTCTGCTCCTGTGAGACCCCACCTGGAGTACTGCATCCAGTTCTGGGGCCCCCAACAGAAGAAAGACATGGAGCTGTTGGAGCAGGTCCAGAGGAGGGCTACGAAGGTGATCAGAGGGCTGGAGCACCTCCCCTGTGAGGACCAACTGAGAAAGTTGGGGCTGTTCAGCCTGGAGAAGAGAAGGCTCTGGGGGGACGTTATTGGAGCCTTCCAGTTCCTGAAGGGGTCCTACAGGAAAGCTGGGGAGGGACTTTTTACCAGGGCAGATAGCGATAGAACGAGGAGTAATGGTTTTAAACTGGAAGAGATCTAGACTAGATATGAGGAAGAAATTCTTTCCTGTGAGAGTGGTGAGGCACTGGCACAGGTTGCCCAGGGAAGTTGTGGATGCCCCCTCCCTGGCAGTGCTCAAGGCCAGGCTGGACAGGGCTTTGGGCAACCTGGGCTGGTGGGAGGTGTCCCTGCCCATGGCAGAGGGGTTGGACTGGATGATCTTCAAGGTCCCTTCTCCCCCAAAACCATGAATCTATTATTCTATTTATTTCCATTTTCCTATTCTGGTCCAATTGCAGCCCAAAACCATCCCTCTAAACTGTGAAGCAGCAGCCTAGGGAACACACATTTCATAGGTCTGCACAAGAGGAGTAGAGCATCTTATTAAAAATAAATGTTAGTACTTTGGTAATGAAAAAGCTCAATCCTGCAAAACCTTAATTGTATGAATAGTGTCACTTTTACTATACAAGCAGTGAAACGGAAGGCTCTAAAATTGCTCAAGGGTCTGAGTATGTCTACCTAACTAGAGCTTAAACTATCAAACTCAGTGTTTTCTACTCTTGAATTGTTAGTTGCCATCGTGAGAAAGATTTTATTTTCATCTAAAACACAATTATGGCAAGTAGTTAGAAGAAAATCTATCAGCTGCTGCTCTGCATAGAAAATCACTGTATGTCACTAGTTAGAGACAGTAAATACAAACATTATCTCCCAAACTACTCCTGTTTACACTCTATGCAGGATAAAATAAGTGTGGATGTCTTATCACTGCTGTGCAGGTCTGAAAATCTGCATCAGATTTGATTATACTGCATGACAAATGAGAATGCTCTTCCCAATTCTGTCAGTCTGACAGGCTACAACCATACCCATGGAAAGCTGCAGCCTCTAGGCAGTATATCTTGTTTGTTCAGGACAAGCCTGGTCTAACTGAGATTTTTTTTTTTTCCTGTACTTTTTAACCTTTCACATTTTCACCCTAATGTCAAGTAAATTTAAGCCTTTTCCTCAAAATTCTTTATCACTGAAGTCCTGACATGATGCAGAGGAATTAGCTGCATAACCCAGTAAAGACACTTTTTAGCATGATTGCTATTTTTCACGTCTATACAGAGTGCTGAGGTGAAGTTAAGAAAGCACACTTAGAGCAATTGACTAAAGAGAGATAAAAAAGGGAGCATATGTATAAAGCAGCATATCAGGAACAAGCAGAACACATAGCTGTGTATCTTTAAAACATATTTGCATCAGATCAACTAAGGAATTAATTTTTTTGTGGCATTAGGAAGCAAGGATGACTAACAAGAAAATTGTAGGACAGAAAAACGTGTAAACCAAATGAAAAAGATATATTCCAAGACAGAAGCACATACTGCAGGCATCTAATTAATTTCTGACAGTAAGATCAAAGTGTACATTGAGGAAATCTGTAATTAGCAGTGTCTTTTAAATGAAAATACAGTAAATGAAAGCTAGTCAGAAAAGTGGGAAGCAAGAGATGGTTGTTCCTGTCCACTTTTAAAGATTAAAGATAATCAAAATGTTCCCATTCCAAAGCAATGCAAGCTGTTTGTTTAAGGTAAAGGGAGATGCAAAATCATGTGGGAGATTCCACAGCCCTCCTCTTGTCCCCCTGAAAATAATTAAAGGGCTTTCCATTTAAATGTAAAGTTGTTTCTATAATAACAAGAGTAAATGCTGTAGCATTAGTTGCTCTGAATCCACTGATTAACACAGTAAATCCTAACTGGTGAAACAGTAACAAAAGAAATTTGCCCAGTGCTTTGTAAATCAACACCTACTATGATATTTTAGCCCTTCTGAAATTACACAGGGCAGACCCAGAGGCCTCTTCCTTTCCCAAGCACCACTCACCTGGATAGGGTTTCAGTTTAATACTCCTAAATCACTGATTTCCTAAATAATTTTATATACTTTTTTTTCTAATCACTATTCTTGATAGCATTTCTCCCACAGTTAGGAGATACCAAGAACAGTCTTGACTAAAGACAGTGGCAGTGAAACTGGATTACAGGATGGGGTGAACAGCTGTCAGTTTTTCCTGCCATGATCTCTATTAGATCCACAGTGTCTGACAGAGGTTTTTAGAATTAACTACTGGCTCTGCCCATGCCTCATCCTGAAGCTAACAGCCAGTTTTAATCAGTATTGTCCTTAACACAACTGTGCATCTTTGCCACAGACATCAACTAAGCGTGACACATTTCACATCAGGCTGTATATGGCCCTGTGACACTGCATAAGAATTCATTAGGAAGACTGAAAAGTCTAATATTTTTATTTTTAAATTATGATGGCTTAAAAATAAAACCTGAAACCTAAAAAGAGTTTTAATGCAGAGCAGACATGTTTTCACAAACATAACTGGAGATCTACCTGGGGCACAGACGTTTGAAGCCCAGGTAAAGAGGCTCAAGAGCATCTCTTTTTCTTACCCAAACACACATAGAAGATACTTGTTTGTTCCTTTTTTTCCTATGTGTGCTTAGGAAGCCATATTTTTGTGTTAATCTAGATTTCATTTGATAACTATATATCAAGTGATTATTGTAATTCATTAATATTTCCTTATAGTATTTTCCTGAAGCTTCTTCCCAGGTTGCAAGACCTAATTATTCTTAGCAATATCAGTGGATGCAATTGCTCCAGTCACTGACAGCAATCATGGTATTATTTCAGATGTGCTTGCAGGCTGCAGTTACTGGGCTCTATTTCCTCTCCTTTCTAGTGAAGAATAAATTGTAAGTTTGTTTTGCTTTAAATCAGAGAGAGTTGGAAACAGCATAATAAGATATGACAGGTTATAGCAAAAGCCAGCTCTGGAGAATTCCTTTATTTCCCCATGCCAAACTTGAAGATGTCATAAACTCAAATCCTCTATGCCAGTCATAAAAATTTAATTAGCTAAACTGAAAATACTGGTACTATTTACCAGTGTTGTTCTGTATTTCCCAAACTGCTAGATTTAGCTCTATTCAAATAGACTGCAGATTGCAAAAGGCCGTCACTAGTATATTAATACTTCACTTCAACATACACGTGAGCATTCTGTTCAGCTTGATTATAATTAATCAGTAATCTAGTCTCTTGTTTCTCCCTGCCAAATGATAAATTAACTACTAGCTACATTCATGGACAGAATATTAATTTATACAATGCCCTAGGGGTACTTCTGCATGTAATACAAGTTGCCTCACGAACGGATCTCATTCAAAGCTTTAGCAGAACTGTGAAACAAAACAGAGTGTATCTAGTCAGAATCAGCTGCAACTATATTAAAACTGGAGATACATGTACCAGCAGCTTTAGTAAGCACTACTGCGATATATAAGAAACTAAATTTAGACATCACATGGAAGAATGAATTCCTCTTTTAAGTGCACAAAATCAAGTACCTTTTCATGCAAAAAGTGTTTTCTGGAGGTTTGTGAAAAATACTGACTTCGTCAAGGTCAAATTATGCTCTCAGTATAGTGCTGTACGTGTGTTGTGTAATGGAGAAATTTGCCAGTTCTAGAAGGAAAGTTATTTCTTTTTCCCCTAGTTGCTCTGCAGTACCTACTGCAGCTTCCCACTACAAGTGTGAGGACAGCAGATGGATCCAGAGGTTCTGCCTCAGGCCTTGACTGTTTCATCATTCCTTATATGCCTCAGGCTTCGTCTTGCAGCATTTTTCAGCTTTCTAGAGCATGAAAATGACCTTTGCACAGGTGCAGAAATGATACACAACTATTTGCCTCCTCCAGAGTCTTTATGGTTTCTCTGCATTTTTCTAGCCCTTGAACGTCAGACAAGACAGAGAAAGTATTATTTTCTAATACAGGGGGAAGGAAGCTTCATAAAATATTAATAATCTTGTGGCAGATGGCAGTACCAAAATATACTTAAGATGTATCATGTTGCAAAATTACAGTATAATAGAACACACATTTTTATTTAGTAGCACTGAAAACATAATAAAACTTGAAAGGGGAAATTTTGTCCTCCGTCAGTTTTCCATAGTCCAATGAAAACTGAATACAGCATGAACTCCTGGTAAGATCATAGCGGGAGACTACAGCCTCTCTGTAAAATGCTAGACTGCATTTTGGAAGCTCACAGCATCCCATCCCAGAATGATCAAATCAAGGCATCTGGTCATTTGACTACAAACTGCTTGAGCTTTGAGCCTATCAGTAATCTAGAATGGCTTTCATAGCACATGAAATACAGCACACAAAATTGCTTGCCAAGAACAGGATGAAAGCCACTGAGAAAGAAACAGAATTATTTTCAAATTTCTAACATATTATTAATTATTATGAAGCTTTCCCTCATAGGAATTTTTAAATTCCTTCTTGTTTTCAACTAAATCACTGCAGCATAAATAAAATAATTTCAAGCTTTAATTATAAAAGAATAGGTAATGTACTTTGAAAGCAGCATAAAGATTCAGCTAACTCAGACATTTCAAGCAAGACTCATATTTTGATTTCACCTTCTGTTCTTGCATTTTAATGTTTTGAGCATCATGCTTTATGAGAAGGTTTTCACTTATTGCATGGCAAGTCTCAGAGAGCTCCTGTTCTCTCTGCACCTGACAATACTGTCTCTGTTACAATCTAGTAGGAAATAGCAGAGCCAACACAAAGCCTAGCAACGAATGGGGACAGGGAAAGTAGCTACAAGCACTGACTGCTAGACCTATGCAACTGAAGAATATTGCTTAGAAGGGAAATGGCAGAATCTCACCGGTTCCCAGCTGACATCTAGACTACCACAGGGAATAAATTGCTTATATATCAAAACAAGCTGGAGCATAGGAGGTTCCATGTGAACATAAGGAAAAACTTCCTTAAGGGTTACAGAGCACTGGCCCAGGCTGCCCAGAGAGGTTGTGGAGTCTCCTTCTCTGCAGACATTCAAAACCCGCCTGGCCGTGTTCCTGTGTGACCTGGTCTGGGTGATCCTGCTCTGGCAGGGGTTGGACTGGGGGAGCTTTCGAGGTCCCTTCCAACTCCTGATACTCTGTGAAAGTGTATTGTACGGACCTGCCCCCACAGGAATATGAATAGCTTGTCTGCACAGTTTTAAGACCTCATAAACTACTGCAACCAATCTATAGTCACTTATCTTATGTATGAGGCTTTGATTTAAGACTGTTACATTTTTGTTTACAACCTTTGCCAAGGATTGGGGTCTCATTAGGTACACAGAGTGCAAGTTTGACTTCTTCATTGGTGATGCAAGGTGTTTGGAAGGAAGAAGTATTGGATATGTGCTTGTGGGCTTTGGCTGTTGTCCTTTCAGAAGGCTAATCACCAAATTTATCAGTGGAGGGCACAATAAAACAGCATTCCTCATCAAATGCGCAGAAGCTAAGGGAGAGCTCCTCAGGTGACTCGTCAACAAGCCACTATATCAGAATTATCTATTCCACTTGTTTAAAAAAAAACAAACAAAAAAAAACCCAAACCAAAACCCCCAACCAACCCTGGACCTATCATATATTAAGCATATATGATGTTGGTTGAATAAACTCCGTTAGTTCAATCGAGATAAAATTCACTATATTAATAACTGTAGGATGTTTCAAACATTCTGCTATTTGAAAACCTGAATGTCTGAAGATGAGGATTTATAAATGGCAAATTAAAGAACTAGTCCCTAGTGATATCAGGCAAATGAACAGCATGTTGGTAGATATTAAATCCTAAAGCACCAATAATCTCCTTAAACCTGCATCTGTGAAACCTAACAAACAGTGAACTTACAAAAATGTGTCCCTTACTCTCCATAGAAAATAATCTAAGCAAACAAAGGATGAAAAACAGGATGGCCAAAATACTCCCCACTACTGGGTTGTTGGATGCAGAGGACCTTGGTGGAACTGACTTGTTTTAGTTGTAAAGAAAAATGGCCCACCACCCTACAATTCGCAATGAAAACTTCTGCACATTATTTAATTAAGTTTTAAAAAAGCAATCGGCTACAGATGGGTCATCCACAGTAACCAAGATGTTATGAGGATACAATTATTTGATCCTAAATTAGGGTAGGTGGAGTTTTACATTTAGGATGCTGTAGTTCCTTTGAACTCTGCAGCTTAGTTTGTATGTCGTACAGACAGATCTTTCAGTTTGCAAAAAAGTACCAAGCACTTACACAAATGTTTAAATCTTCCATGACAGCTGTAGATGTTGTGTACATCGAAGGATCAGGATCTTATAGCTCTATCAGGATGAGTTAGAGAGAAAGCCTATTTCCAATTCTATTCAAGGATCTATTTCCGAATGTTACTGTAGTATCACGTTAGGGAAGATGTAAATTGGGTCGATTCAAACTGAGTTTTCTGAGATGTAAACCGTCTCTACTATAGTATTGTCAATGCAAAGAATGACATCTGGAAAAAGTCTTCTCTTCAAGTCAGTCAAAAACACTCGACACAAAATTTGATCCCTAATTCATCTATTTCATAGTTGTTTGTAAGAACCTGTATCTATTTTTATGTGATTTATCTATATTTGTGTACTCATACCTTTCTCTCAAACCAGTCTCCCTCTGTCTTTCCATTTTAAAGGAATCTGTTTCATATTTTTTTACCAGAACTCACAGATGTATGACACTAAGGGTCTTTTTTCCCGGTATCTAGTTGAAGAGCAAGAATACATTTATGTATGTATTTATGTTCATGTAGATCCAGGTATGTAGTAGCTACAGAATCACAGAATCATTAAGGTTGGAAGAGACCTCTAAGATCATCAATTCCAACCGTCAACCTAACACCACCATGTCCACTAAACCATGTCCTGAAGTGCCACATCCACACACTTCTTGAACACCTGCAGGGATGGTGACTCCACCACCTCCCTGGGCAGCCTGTTCTGGTGTTTGACCACTCTTTTGGTAAAGAAGTTTTTCCTAATATCCAATCTAAACCTCCCCTGGCACAACTTGAGACCATTTCCTCTTGTCCTGTCACTGGTTACATGGCAGAAGAGACCAACACCCACCCCTCTACAACCTCCTTTCAGGCAGCTGTAGAGAGCGATAAGGTCTTCCCTTGGTCTTCTTTTCTCCAAACTAAACATATATAACAAACTCTACATATATATGCAGAGCAGTTAACCTTCTTGGTTACTCAGATAGTTCACCAATGACTGCCTATAATTTACAGACAGGAGATTACAAAGTGCTAGTTATGTAAAAGCTTTAAGCAGATAAACAAATGACTACTTTATGCAGATTTCTACCCATGACATTGCAATACTAAAGACAGTAATCTTCTACTTTGGAAGATGGAGCCATGTTTTAGTTTTGGTTTTTTTCCTCGCTCAATATCTTCATTGCCTAAACAGAAGATTTCAAAGTTCCATTTCTTTTCTGATGCTACATTGAGAACAAACAACATTCTTTCAGCGAATACACACTTTGAAGTCCCTGCTAACTTCCAAAACATGCCCCTGTTTGGGGACCAATGAGGCCGAGTGGAAGGGCAGAGGAAAAACTGGTGGTGCTTTATGGATTCTGACAGTAATCTTTGGTAAGGAGACAGAGTCAGCTCCAAGTACCAGTTTTAGAAAAGTGTTGAGGTTTCAGAGAGACAACTCATCATTAAAGTGTTCTGCAAATAGTAGTGGTTGCTATAAAAGACCAAAAGAATGGTCACTACTATTTGCAGAACACTTGAATAATGAAATACCTTCATGAATTGTTCAAAATGGGGAGCGTGAAATAATACCAAGAGTGAAGCACAATTTTTAAAAGGATTTCTCATCCTTTGGGCTATAAGGTAACATTGTCTTAAAAATTAACACACACACACACAATACATATATATGTGGATGAAATAAAATATGCAATTAGCTTGCAGTTAAAGAATTCTCTGAAAACTATGATTTTGGCTATCTCAACTCACTACTCTAGTTTGAAAATGTTTTTCAGTAAAGATTATTTATTTTCAAGAAATCCACAAGCAAAGTTCAAGTGAAATACTTGACTGAATAGACTTTTCTGTGCTGAAACTGTAGGTATTAACTCTGTTGTTTAGAAGGCTTCACTTAAAGCCAGGAAATCGGGCATCATTAGCTGCCTAGGCTGTGATGCACAAATCTTATCCCACCAGATCTTAATGGCTTGTAAAGGAGAAGGGAGGGATGTGGATCTTGTCTAGTTGGAGAAGTTGTTGAAAATCAAAGAACTAAGCTTCCTTAGAAAAAGCAGAGCAACAAAGCACTGGTTTAATCCTGATCTTGGGTGGTTCTGGTAAGAAGAGGAAGGGATTGAATATTTATTGAAGTCTGACCATCTGTGGAAAAAGGCATCTTGATTTTATGTGATTTCTGTGGCAACACAATGGAATCCTTATGACTCCAGATAAAAATCAAACAAGTCTGTTGCTGGGAAATGAAACCACTTCTGAGCGTAGTTCTCCCATCAGCCTGCTGGAAGTCTGAGAAAGCATTCATTTCTCTTTAGTCCTTCATGATGAGAATTCAATTCTTACCTCATTTTTGTCAAGTCATTATAGGCAGAGCAAATGTTTCACACACTGGGGACTCTAGATCCTGTCCTCTACAAGTGTGTGATAAAGCTGAAATATTGTTGTTATGAAAATAAAAGTAAACACAAATATTAGAGGAGAAATTGTAGATCAGATTGGCATGAGCTTTTGGCAGTTCATACTGTGCTCTTTATATATACACCTCTTAAATAGTCTTTGTGCATGTCATTCCTTCAGGCTCAATAACTAATTCAGGAAGTACTGGAGACAGTAGCTGGCTATCTCTTCCTTGTCTTCTCTGCCATCCAGAGATAGGAACACTGAGAGTTCTAGTGATCTATCAAAATTCTAACTATTTGGAGACCTTAAGCCTGGGTTTTGGGTTGATTTTTTTTTCTTTTTCTTCACACGTATGTAGATAAACTTTCCCTATCAGTAATTGACAGGCTAAGTTGGCAACAATGCAGCACAGAACAGGAAGAAGGGTGAAAACTCACTGTTACACAATATTCCAAAAAGTATTAATACAGCTTCAGCCATTCTCATTAGTAAGCATATCCTGTGGTTGAATAAGATGCAGTGTTAGCAGGATTAATTAGATTTCCAGTTGGCCTAAACAAGAGAATTTTTTTTTTACTGTAGCCTAACCGCAGCATGTAAAATAATGGTATCATATGGAAAAAAATAATATGTAACAGATCTAGTGGATAAAAAGCATTAATCCTGCAGTGTGAGGCTACTGTATCCCAGTACAAGGGAACGTTATAGCTGGTCAGCAGTATGGAAGACACCTACACACAGGAGGCCTCACGTTCCGTATCTGCCTATATCTTACTTGTGTTGTAGTGGCTATCAAAGGACTAAGGGAATATTAATGAAGCTTTAGAGCTAGATAAATATAAAAGCTAGTATGAAAACAAGACATTACCTGCATATTATTTCATTCATTGTAAGATAATTGTTTTGCTTTTAAATAAACAATACATTTCCTAGGCTCTCAGTAAATGTAGCTATGCACTTGGATAACATCTTTAGTTATGAATTAGTGTTTAGAATTAGAATTAGTGTTTTTCCTTTCAAAATGAAATGGCTGACAGATCATAGAAACATCTTACCTGAGACATCATATCAGTACATTGTGCGTCAGTCTATTTTGTATTTATCTATGAATTTTCCAATTCAATACTCTGCATCTCTTCACTAAACATGCAGCAAGTAGCTCCTAAGGCAAGAATGTAAACAGTAATATGAGTCTTCTAATAAGAATAAGTATTCTTCAGTGGTTTGATTATTTGTTCATAAACAGTTTGGTTCATCTTCAGCTGATGCTCAGGTCAGTATGTGTATAAATTTTGGTATCAGGTTTAAAGTAAGTAATGTCTTGTCTACAGTTAAACGTATATATGGCACAGAGTATTATGGATGACAGGATATGATCCTTAAAGAACACTACATATTACATTATCGTTGTGCTCATTGGGAAAGTCAAACGTAGACTAATTCCTCTAACAATTGGAAAAATTCCGATTTTCTATCATTAAGTAGAGTTCAGCTTTCTAAGTGATTATCATCATAGAATCATTATGGTTGGAAAAGACCTTTAAGATCAAGTCCAACCATTATCTAATGCTACCATGCCTCCTTCTAAACCACGTCCTTGAGCACCATATCTAGATGACTTTTAAATATATCCAAGTGGTGATTCAACCACTTGCCCAGGCAGCCTGTTCCAGTCTTTGAAAGCCCTTCAAGTGTAAAAGTTTTTCTTAATGTCTAACCTAAACTCTGGTGTAACTTGATGTCATTTCCTCTTGTCCTCTCAGTTATAACTTGTGAGAAGAGACCCCCCCACACCTCTCTACAACATCCTTTCAGATAGTTGTAGAGAGTGATAAGGTCTCCCCACAGCCTTCTTTTCTTCAGACTAAACAACCCCAAGTTCCTCAGCTGCTCCGCGTAAGACTTATTCTCAATAACCTTCACCAGCATTGCGGCCTTTCTTTGGACTCTGTTCAGCACCTCAGTGTCTTTCTTATACCGCAGAGCCCAAACTTGAACACAGTGCTCAAGGTGAGGCCTCACTAGAAGACAATCAGTAGGACAATCACTTCTCTAGTCCTGCTGGCTATACTATTCCTGATGCAGGCCAAGATGCCATTGGCCTTCTTGGCCACCTGGCACACTGCTGGCTCAGACTCAGCCAGCTGTCAACCAACACCCCCAGGTCCCTTTCTGCAGGGCAGCTTTCCAGCCACTTTTCCCCCCAGCCTGCAGAGTTGCATGGGGTTGTTGTGACCCAAGCGCAGGACGTGGCACTTGGCCTTGTTGAAGCTCATACAATTGGCCTCATGCATTGATCCAGCCTATCCAGGTCACAGAATCACAGAATGTTAGGAGTTGGAAGGGACCTCAAAAGATCATCCAGTCCAACCCCCCTGCCAGAGCAGGATCACGTAGAGCAGGTCCCTCTGCAGAGCCTTCCTACCCTCAAGCAGATCAACACTCCCACCTAACTTGGTGTCATCTGCAAACTTACTGAGGGTAAGTTATGGTCTGAACTACACTATGGCAGCCTCCTAGAACTTCAAGTGTTACAAAAAGACATACAGCTACTGGGGCTGGTGGGACATTCTAGGGGACAAGAGACAGTACTGCAGGGAAAGTTATAACATGTAGCAAAATTGACATCCTGAAATACTGTTGAGTTGCACCCAGTTCAGATCAAAGGTTAGGATCCAGCCACCTACATTGCAAAGATATGACACAGTCCCTTAAAAATAGAGGTTGCCCACAACTGTAAAACAACAACAGCTTAACAGCTTTCTCAGTGGATTTTGGCAGGCACTTAGAAGGCTTCCCTGCAGGATACAACTTTGTACCATCATATATAGCCTAGCATTGCAAGGCTATAATCAACTTCTGTGCCCTCTGATATCTCTCTATCAGATTCAAGCCCTGAAGAGTCACATAATATTTTCTTTTCCATTTAGTTCTTTACCTTGTATTTAAAATAATAACAACTGTCAGCTGGGGGCAAATAAATTCCAAATTATCCAAGTTGTGGAAAGTCCATTTACCAAGATTTCATTATGTTAGTATTCTGCAGACATCGCTGCCTCAAAGAGCTTAAAAAAATAATCTGTAAGTGAAGTTAACTCTGGGGATTTTGTTTAAAAAACAAAACCAAAACATATCCACACCCCACACAGAACAACAACAATGGAAATAGTGTAATAACTGTAAAGCCATCCTTTTACAGACTCCATGGCAGAGAACTTTTTTTTTTCAACATGCTATTCATATTTACATAAGCAAATTATTTAATATATTCATTTATAAAGGTAATTATTTTTATTTTCATAGTTTACGCCAGCAAGACGGTTAAGAGCAAATTCCAACTAAACAGCAAAACCAAATAAAAATTTTCCAGTGAAGTACATTTAAGTTATTTTAACTGATAATCACATACATACCCATTATTCCCAGTTTTTGGTAAATGTTTAGTCTGTGTGTTATTGATTAAATCCAATGTTTCACACCCTATCTCTGCCATAATATGAGGTTATATTGGCTCTGTACCATGTTTTTACACTCTTATAATATTCTTTTCCTCTATCAGATAAATGTAACCAGAAGATACCACACCGACAAGTCTATTTAGATAGATCAATCTTTCAAGCAATGACACTCTGCTGCTTTGTAAATGCCTACCACAAAGGGGTTCTATACACTTAGTTGGCTCACAGGCTCCACTACAATGAAGATTTTAATTTTTTTTTATCATCTCCATTTCATTCAGGATGCTACTGTGTTGTTTAGTTTATTTTCACATGTATGTTAAACTTCAGATTTCACTGTTTAAAAGTTCCTGTTTGAGTTTCGCTCATTGCTTGCCTTTCTGATATGCGAGGGTCTCTGCAGTCTGCAGCATTCTGTGATAAGAAGCCGCTTAGCAAAACAAACCACTCCTGCTGAGTGTCAGAAGATGGTCTGAAGAAGAGAGGAGGAGGAAGGAGTACCACCAGCCTAGGCTGAGGAGATGATAGCCCTTGTGTCAATAGGACCAACATGTTACAAGTTGTCAACCAGTCAACGAGGGTCAACCTCAGTTGACAGCCCTGATGAGAGTCACAAGTTCATCTGACGTTGAGAGAGATACCATCTTAAAGGCAATATGTATTTCATCCTGCAAAAGACAAGATTCATTGTTCCAGGACGTGGAGATGGTGGGAAACTTAGAGCAGCAGTATACAGATTTCATGTTTCCCAACCTTGCAATGATATTTACCAGTACTATCGTAGGTTACTAAATTATCTTAATTACTACATTAATTTTATTAAGTTTATCTACATGGATGAAAATTTATAATGCCACAGACTGTTTACTGGTAAAAAGCTAGTTCAGAAACTCTGTATGGCATTTGGCTTGCTTATATGTATTACAAATGGTCATAAATATGTTAAGTACCAACAGAAAGAAAACAAATAACTCAAGCTTATATAATTCAAACAGATGCTGGTTAATATTAAGGAAATTATTTCCATCACAACTCCTATAATACTGCCAATCACAAGAATTTCAAAATTATTTTAAGGTACCATGTTGTCTACAGATTTTTAAAATACACATTCACAATGTCTTCATTCCTGGAGCCTATGTGAGTAGAAACTCAAAGCTGTGATTCTCACACACCAACCACTGGAGCCTTAACTAAACCATAAAACATCACAAGACTCCCAACACTAAAAATTGTTAACAAATCTAAGTTGAATCAATGTTGGCTCAAGAATAAGCCAGAGATTTTATTAAATTATGATGTAAAACCTTCCAAAACAAAAAAAGATATATACACAGGAACAAAAAGATAATATTGTCAACAAAGTAGCACTGTAATAAATACACACACACACACACACGATTCAGTTTTCCCTCGTTCCAGTCTTCAGGAAGCAAAGCATACATTACTAAGGTTCTTTACTATGCTTTGTACAAAGTCCTTTCTCATGAAGCAAATCATTCTTGTACCAAACAGTGAGAAAGATGTTTGTATGTCAGAAGGCAGACCACTTAACAGTTTGTCATTCTCATAAATGATACTGTACACAGCAAGAACCAGGTTAAGACAGTGCTGTAGATAAGCCTTTAGGCAACTATTCCAGAGATCCTAGTATTGTTCCTGGTTCAGTCACTCAGCAGAGTGAATGATTTTGGGCAAGTCATTTCAGTGGCTTCCTATCTATAAGACAGGGCCATCAAATTTATTTCCTTTCCTTTGCTACTTTCTAGTAAGAAGTTCAAAAGCTAAATCTTACCTAGCCTGAGAATACAAAAGAATTACAGTACCAATGTATACATCTTACGCTGCAATAAAACTGACACGTTATTCATCCCTAGAGTAATAAAATCTTAACAGCATTTTTTTCCCCAAAAAATCATTATTTTTAATTAGATCATCTGCTTGTTGTTGAGTCCTATTATGATGCATATGAGCGGAATAATAAATGGCGGACAAACATCAGATGAAAAACATACTGTAGAGAAAATCTATTATCACTGCAGACAGGTGTGGAATAGATGTGCTAAAAACCCAAGGTGGTCTCTTTCCAAGTACTGAAAACAGCAAGTATCACAGCAGACACCTTCTGTGCCTTTTACTTAGGGAAGAACGGAGGGGAAGTTTCTACCTATCATTGAAAACACCACGAAAAGCCATTTATTATATAAAAAAACCCAAAACCCCAAAACAACAAGAAAAACCAAACCCAAACCAAAACCAAATCAACACAATTGACTTAAAGGCACACTCCTAATACCACACAGGTATTTTCACAGTGACTCTTCCATTAGAAAGCAAGCAGTCATTTACCAGGAATGAAGAATTCTGTCACCAACAACCTTCACAATAGTGGAATCAGAAATGCAATGCAAATCAGTATTTACCAGGAAGTGTTCCTTTCCACTGCTCATTTTATGCCTCTGATGCAGCACTGAGCATGGAATTTCTAGTCACCAACAGAATTCCTTCCTTATCATCCAGTATGTGACAGCTCTTATCTCCTGGGCCATACTTTTACATAATTAAAGCGACACTGATTGACTGGCTAAGAATATCACAGGGATAAGTTTCTTTTTAAAGCTGCCTTATCTGTAATCAAGAGCTGTCTTCCAGTAACACAAGATTTTGTGCCTAAAGGACATTATATATATACACACACACACATATATATAAATCCCTTTCTCTTCCACGACTCAGTAATAACAACAAAACATGATTATACTCTGATTTCCCTTCGTAGTGCTAAATTAGAGACTATGAAGGATGGCATGAGACACTGAGGCAAGCAAAATGGACATTTTCATTAATTACTGAAACCATAATTTATATTCCTCCCTTGATACAAACCTTTATTGCACTATCAAACAGAACCTTTCCATATTTCATTGGTTTCTTCATCTCTGAGATTTATTGTTATGGTGGTGTTTATTTAGGACAAAAAAAATCTGTAGAGGTCAAAAATATATTAAGAAATTGGTGACAAGGCTTATAACTTGTCAGGTTATTTTATATCTTAATGTACTGTTAACAGTTCATTCTTTTTAAATGCAAATTTGTTAAGAGTAAATTTAAATATCAAGGCAAGCAATTCTGGTAGCATGGCAACAACATGCTATGCTGCATAGTAAGAATTTGGAATCGAGGCAAGTCTCTGCTTCTTTCCCATACAGGATTAGCCTTTATGACTATTCCTACATCAGTAGTTGCAGTGGTCTTTGAAAGTGAAGACAGCACAGCAACCTTGTGAAACCTGGTAGCAGTCAGGATGGCCATCCTTAATAGACAGAAAAGCTACAGATTAGAAGAAAACGTTGAAAGAAAATAAAAAGGGGGGTGTATGCTCAGTAACAGTGTTTAACACAAGATTTCATTCCCAGGAGAGAGCTTTGGTGTGGATTTCAGGATTACAGCAGCTCTGAAGCAGTCTTGCTTCTGAATGAGAAACAAGCAACCCAACCTCCATGCACTCTCTCTGTTGTGTTGAAAAGGCATCTTTCTTGGCTTTTAGAGTATGAGTTTTAAGGCCTGTTTTAAGATTTTACTAAACCAAAAGGGTACACTTGCCTTTGCACTGAAATTATATTTTTGTGGTAGCTCGTATTCTAGAAAGTAATGTCAATTGTTTTAGGTCATTTCATGGTTGGTGATAAGGGTGTGGGGGGGGGGGAAATAAAAAAAATCCTGTCATTACAGAAAAGAATCTGTTCTGTGCAACACTCATTCTCTTCAGTTGCTTCAGTTGCTTCAGTAACCAGGCACTCAGTAATATATTACCATTTTGCTGTAGTAGGAAACGGCAAAATTAACCAGCACTTCTGAGACACTCTAGAAAGACAGGCTAACCAGTAAAGTACAGCAGATGATCTTCTGATTCTGAAGGACATGGTGGGTGAGAGGAAGTCCACCCAAGTACCTTTACTTCTGTCTAGTGCATTAAGGCAGTAAATACGTAGAGGGCCATGTGGGAATCTTATTTTCTTTATCGTTCTTTCTCTCACATAAAGATCAGCAGTTTCACTGAATCTGAACACTGAGTGCCATACACAGCTAATCCTTCTGAGAGGTTCTTATAAAACTGTTTAGATAGGTGGTGTCCTTGTGGAACCTGTGCTTCTCACTCTAGCTTGTATAGAGGGAAAAAAAAATACTGTTTAAAAATAGTTGTCTCAATGTCTTTGGAATAATTGAGCACCAAATAAGACACATAGAGAGCCTGATTTTTTTTGTTGTTCCTTGGTAGTTTTTATCCTGGTTTAATGCAGACAACACACTGATGACTTCATAGTCTTGTATTTGATACAATTTGAGGCAGTTATCACCTTGATTTTGGAGCTGCAGTTGATGTCTCATTCAGGCTCCCTACTTCTACCTAAACATTCACTCTTTTAGAGTAAAAAATCAAAATTCCTGTCACTTTCTCTTCCTCCTCAGGGAATTTTCATATACAGACATACCACTATCACCACCAACAATACAGATGTTGTCATGTTTCTCCTCCTCCTTCTTTACTTCATTCCTCCCATGTTCTCCTGCTTTATGATAAGTTAATTTTATTTCTCTAATCAGTTTAGAATTCCTGAAGTATTCAAAAGTCTACATGTCTCTCCCTTCTGTAGATGAGCAAAAGCTCATCCAAGTTTTACTACCATAACCACTTCAAAAGTGCCAGCTCTGTCACAATGCTTTGTGACAAGAGTTTGTTTCAACTTGCTTTTGATTAACTTTGTTTCTTTCTTAGTATGAAATGCTGTAATGACTTAATTTTGCCTCTGATTGGGGATTTCTGGGTGCTACAGGGTTACTTTGCATGAGACCAGTGGTCGTTTGCATGGCAGGATGCTTAAGGAGTCCCTTCCAGAAGGCCTTAAGGGATCTGTCTGTGATTCTCCCAAAGACAGGCACAGTATGTTCGTAGAGAATTGTGGTGATGTTGTCACTGCTGTCTGGTGCTAGTTTGTAGTACAATTAAGGTTTACATCAACTGATAGAAGCCAAAGATTTGCAAAGTCTACATTTATTCCCATGGTTCCAGCAGCAGCAGCATCTCTTGAGAAGCAGACCACACAGTGATCTCGGGGGATCATTTTGATGTCATTCCTAAAACCTCAGCTGAATGAAGCTGAGCTGTGGACTCAAGCTCTTAACATAGTAAGATGGAACGATGAAAGTCTATACACAAGAATGTGAATTCTCCATGTCTGTTTATCTGCTAAAATATGAATTTTCTGTTTGATTTCTACTGGAATTACTATTTCACTAAATCCTCCAGAGAACCCTGCAGTGTCATGCTGAGATAATTGCTTGGCTGTCACTCACAACAAATCCAAAGCAGAACAACTGGAAAGCAGAAATTGCTCTTTTACAGTCACTGCAAAAAAAAAAAAAACTTACTGGAGAAAATTGAAATCAACTCCAAAATCCCTATGTATCCATGTTAGACAACATCACTTGGCATTCTGGACTACACTGGTCAAGCATCTAGATCTGCACACCCAAGAGTGTTGCCACTCATGATTAGTGTTAAAAACGATTATGTTGGGTTGAGAGCTGTTCGTTCACTTGTTTTTAAGAAGATGTTGCTATACTTGTGACAGTAAGAAGTAACTTGCTTGCTATGACTGCATTATGAAATCTTAGCTAAATCTAACCACTGTACTCAGATGAAAGAATTTAACTAAATTCTTCAAGGACTGGATCCTGTGAACCCTTAACACGCAAAGGTAGATGACATATAAGAAAAACTTGCAAGGTCAGGCCTTTCCCTTGTAAAAATGCTTTAGGAATAAAACCAGCAGATTTCCCTCTTTGAAAATGATCAGGGTTACAGTACAACTGACTTGGAGAGAACAGCTTCTGCAGAGGTTGTAGCTGACAAGTGTGTCTATGAAGGGAACCTCTCAGAAAGTAAAAGGAAAGATAGAAGTATGGAAATAATGCTAGCTGGTGACATGCTCACAAATACAAGGAATTACAAAAGTAATTCCTATGTGGCTGAATCTTCATTATAGAAGGGCTGTTTTCTAAAGGAAACTTCATCTTAATAGTTCAGAACAAACAACTATCTCAAGATAGTTGAGATAGTTGATATACTCCTCCAGGCAGCTCCCACTGGTAGTCCAGGTGGGTATCAGTTGATGTCTGCATTGCAGAAGTACTACTATTTGAAAATCCTTATCTAGACTTCAAACCTCATGCTGGTTATAATTGGCTTATTTCTCCATTCCAAGACTTTTTGTATACCTTTTTGCCAGCTTTCCTTTCCTCTTCATTTACTTCTATTTCAAAAGAAAATTATCCCTTCATGCAAGGGTATACTTCAGAGTATGCATCTCCAGCAGTATTTCATGCAACCTTATCATATGAGAACAATGACACTTCTTCCTTGTCATCCCTGCCTACAGGGCTTCTAGTTCTCCCTCTTTTGCTTAGGCAGAAGTACCTATAAATCCCAGAGTTTTCCGTACCAGTTTCTGCTCAGCTCTAACTTACTCCTCTTGAAGTGCAAGTCACCTTCCTCTGCTGCAGCAGGTGAATGAAGACAGTAAATACTGGCAAAAAAAAAGGAAAGGAATGTCATGCACTCAAATGACAGTGCATTTACCTACAAGCATCAGAAACTAACAGCTCATTCTGTATGTGTTTTTACTAATTGTATAAGACTTTTCTTCTAGAAAACTGTATTATTAGACAAGATGATAATTAAGTTCAGACAGAACTGAGAATTGGAATGAAAGCCTTCTTCTCATGGATGCCATGATAAACCTTAAGTGCTGCATGTTCAGCTCCCACAGGCAGCACAAGCCTAAAGCACTGAACACTTCAAGAAACACATGGTGCTTTCTTGAGCTGCTCTTCACACAGCCCTCAAGGGGAAATGGGTCCTCAGGAAGGAAAAAAACAATCTTACATTTTAATGATCTCTCCACTAGACTAAAACCATTTAGCCAAAGTACTTATAATGAACATTTGACTCAGCAATTGCATGTTTTCATGCTTTATGGATTGTCTAAAATCTAGTGAATTCTGATTTCACTTTCAGCTCTTCCTTTTAGCTTGTGAAATACATGTGACCGCATCAGTGCTTTTTTTTTTTCCCCAGCTATAAGAACTACCATTATGTCTCTTGCACTAATGTTGCAAGGCTTTAATTGCCTCACAGGAGTGCCAAAAGATACAATGTAGAAAGGTTCTTGCTTGCTGGAAGTATATTCTTCTTTTTGTTTCTATCTACATTAAAATAAAAATATTTCAAGCAAATATCTCTTCCTTGGGAGGCTTATAGTAAGGTATTAGTTTGTAATAATAGTAATGTACTATTACACAAGTAAAAGAGGCCAATGTATCAGTCTGATATTATACTCCACCTTTGCTGAGATGCATGGATTAGCCCTACAATGGAAGCTCTAGTTCTTCCTAAAAAAAGTTATTTCTGGAAACATGTCTGCTTCTTGTATCATGTACAGATAGGCACAAACATACAACTGTTCATAGGATCATAGCACAATTCAGGTTGGAAAGAATGTCAAAGGTCTCTTGTCTAAAACTCTGTTCAGACCAGGGTCATCAGTGAGGCCTGATCAGGTTGCTCAGGGCATTATCCAGGTTGGTCTTAAAAACTTCCAACGACAGAGACCAAACAGCCTCTCTGGGCTACCTGTTCCCATGTATGATTGTCTTTGTGGGGCAAAAGATTTTACTTATATCCAGTCTGAACTCTTGTTTCAACATACGCCTATTGTCTCTCATTCTCTGCCACACACCACTGTGATGAGTATGGCTCCACTTCCCTGATGACCTCCTTACAAGAACTGGAAGGCTGCTGTTAGGTCTCCCCAAAGCCTCCTCTTCTGCAAGCTGAGCAAGACCCACTCCCTCACCCTCTCCTCACAGAGCCTGGCCTCCAGCCCCAACCATTTTGGTAGCCTCTCTCTAACTCCAGTTCATTAATATCTTCCTTGTACCTGGAAAAGCAAAAACTGGATGCAATATTATAGATGCAGTCTACTGACTGATGCATAGAGGGGGATAATTACTTCTCTTGATCTGCTGGTTGGATGCATCTGTTGGTTCATGCAGTCTAGGATGCTCCTGGCTATCTTTGTTACCAGGGTATATGGCTGGCTCACATGCAGCTTGCTGTTCACTAGGACTTCTGGGCCTTCTTAGCAGGGCTGCTCCCCAGCCTCTATCATTGCAATGGCTTAAAGCATTAAAGCATTGCCTTGTTTATTTAAACAGAGATTACAAGGGAAATGGATACCAAAATTCTGCAAAAGCACCAAACCAGGATATTCCATATTTCTCTCTGTGGGTTGATAGTGCGAAACAGATAATTTCTTGCTAAATTTCTCTGCCTTCAGCACAGGAATGTAAACTGGAAGGGGTTTAAACCATGGTATTTTCACAAATTATTTCTTAGCAAATGTTCTTATCAGAACAGCTGGAGAGATGGTAAAATTATGCTTCTTGAATTGGTTTCTCATGTTCACAACCTTAAGCAAAGGTCACATTTTAAAGACTTAGTTCTTGTTTAAATTCATGTCCAGTCTCCATCCCGAACTGGCATGAACCGAGTAACTGCAGAAATAAATGCTTTTCGAGATTCTTCCTTTGAATCATGAGACTTTGACCAAAAGAAGTGAGCAGCTATGGCCTTTTCAAGAACACTTTTCCTTTATGATCAGAGGATCAAGAGGAAACAATAATGCAGCTGCTGATTAGAGGCAGCACTGCATTTTTTAAAATAGCTTTAGATATTTCCAAGTGCAGATAAGGGCTAAACTATCAGAGAATTTAAATTTAGGAAGTCTGACAGTCAAGGTTTACAAGGACAAGTTTGCAGTTTGAAATGCTGAAGTGGAGTAAGGACAGTGGTTTTTCCTTTAGTAGCTTAGTACCCATAGAACTACGTATCTTTCATCCTTGTCTGTCCCATACGGAGGAAAATCTGGACTATACTGTGCTAAATTGCAATTATGCTTTAACTTAAAGTCCAATCTTATTTTTTAACATAAACTCCAATCTTATGCTGCATTTTTACTTAAGAGGCAATAAAGAACTACACTTAAATTCCTTCCTTTTAAAATCATCTTACGTGGAAATACTATTGCTTACGCACAACCACATAAAACTACAATAGCAGTTGTTTCTGTTTTTCAGTTCTGCTGGTTAAGTAATGAAGGATTCTTGAGTGACAGATGTAATACATGAAACACCTTTTCTGTAAATGGATTTCTCAGCCCCTCCTGGGAAATTACAGGGTGGCCTTGGCCAGGTAATACAACTGAAATGTTACTTGCATTTTTCACACAAACTAGTCACAGTAATTTAAGACTTTTCTTAAACATCATTGCAATGCATGTTATCTCTGTACTGTGACCATTGTATGATCTCGTCTTTATTAAAATTTATTTTCTTGTATGCCCTCACTACCATGCAACAACCATCAAAACGACATTGAGGATGCAAAGTATGTAAATCTGAAAGCACAGGCTGCTAGTCTTTGCCTTTCCAAGATGCAGCTCCAAATGCAGCATTGACTTCCTCTCCCCCACCCCCATCCTTTTTGTTATGGCAATAGAAAAACTCCCCATGTATTCAAGAAACTGTTCAGAAAGGGGAAAACAGACCATGCTACAATGTCGCATGCTGTTTATCCCAACAAAAATCAAGTATCCTTAATTGAGTGGCTTTTTCTCTTCAGACCTCATGATGAAGGGAACGGGAAAGGAGCGGATGAACAGCTCTAATCCATTTGCTACACCGGAGGCATGAAATCAGAAACGAATACAAACTCTCAGCGGTGCTGCGTTACATCAGGGCTCCTCTCGCATTTCTTTTTACTCTATTAAGACACAGACTCTTAAGCCTCCCGCCCTCCCACAAAACACCGGCATTATGCCTATGTTGCATCGCCGGTCCCAGCATTACCGAATGCAGTCGCTACGGCACAGCTGAGGTGAGGTGGCCGGGATGGCGGGCTGAGGCGGAGCTCTCGCGCCGTCCCGAGCGGGTGCTGATCGCGAGCCCCAACGGCGGCCAGGTCCGGGGAGACGTCACCTCCTCGCCACAGCGAGGACATGTGGGGTGTGCGGCAGTGCCCTGTACCGGAGCCCCGCGCCGCCGACCGCGACGACACCGGCGACAACGCCATGCCGCAGAGGCTCCCCTTCACCCCGGCTCCCCGTCCCCTTGGGGGTAACTCGGTTACCAGGGTATGGAGATAAAGGTCAATAGGGATGGGGCGACCCTAGCCCCGATTTCGAGGAGTGACGCTCGCGCGGGGTGGGGGTGGCCGCGACGCCCCATCAGCGCCCGCCCGGCCCCGTAGGCTCCCCGCTC
>NW_010194231.1:0-14802 GCF_000695765.1 Mesitornis unicolor | reverse complement strand
GAGCCGGGCTCGCGGGGCGCGGCGGGGGGGGTGGCGTCGCCCGCCTCTCCTCAGCATCGCCTTAGCCCGCCTGCTCCGGCCCGCTGCCCCCACCACTCGGTTGCCCCCGGCCCTGCCTGCCAACATCCGTGCCCCGAAGCGCGGGCATCCGTCTCCTCTCACAGGGTCTGTCTGGGCCTGCTCCCAGCGAGCTTGGAAGAGGTAATGGCAGAATTCCTTGCGCTGCCTCAGGGAGGGCCAGTGAGGTGATGCCCTGTTCCTGATAAAATGGCACAAAAAAGTGGGTGCCTTCGTGATATGGACTAACCTGACAAATACCCTCTTCAACAGATACTGGAGGCTGGAGGCCCAGCTCTGCACTAGCTTCACACACGCCCATGAAGGCACTTGCCCAGATCTGGGCCCCGCTTACCTTCAGGAGCCCGTCGAGCAGCAGCGTTAGGCAGGTATGTTTGTTGGAGGCCTCCAGTCCTGCTTATGACAAAGCAAGGCCACCCTGTGACAGAGGTCTGTACACCTAGGGACCCTGCATCGGTGGTGGGACATAGCATATGTTGTTTTCTGAGTCTTCCATCCTGTTTTTCTGTGAAGCACACTCCTGAATGCTAGCTATGTAACGCTGCTGGTTGATGACCTCAGGTTTCCCTGTTACTGGAGGTGCTTCAGTGTAACAAAAATTAAACACCAAAAGTTTGAATATTACAGCAGGCGACAGCACTGGACTTAGTCACATTCCATCATATGGCCAGCTTTATGAGATGAAATCATTATTTTTATGCCCTTTTGCAGACAATACATAGATCCCCACATAAAGACTAAAAATGAAAAATGTGATGTGTAATATTTAAAAGTTCACTTAAATGAGTTTCTCCATGAACATTTCTTACAGTGAATGATAAACACAGTTGGTTCCTCAGGCCTTTTATTGGAAACTATTTCTTTCTACTGCAGCTAGGTGATGGTGATTACTTTGTATATAAGGGAAGATATGTGACGTCAAGTGCTCTTGGGCAGGACTTGCTCATAAATATGCAAATTTGAGACTTGTAGCTATTCTTGAGTGTAAAAAGTAATCTTTCTCATGATAGCAAAAGTGAAAAGCTGTCTTAATGTAATTATATTGCATTCCAAACAGATAGATATCAATGTTCACTATAATAGCTGTGTGTCCAACTTGATGTGCTTTTTGTTTGCCCTGGGTTAGCTATACCAGTGGCTTAGCACCAAGTCAAATTCCATGTACGTGCAAAGGCCCTTCATGGAAACACCACTTTGTGGGGTTTTATTCTTGTTTCTTGTCTAGTTGTTAAGATTTATGTTAAGATTCACAAACTACAGAATAGTCACTTGCTACTAAGAGGGTATTTTTTATGATGGTTTTCTGTGGTGACTTATCTCACTCTACCCTAACTACTTGACTGGTATTTTGGTTCACTTTTGAAGATGAAAACTTGAGCATTAGATAAACAGTAACGCATGCATACTTTACGCAGAACTAAAGGATGTTCTATATAATCTGTAGATGGGTTGTTTAACCATTTGGCAAATCGCATTTGAACTCATATTATTAATTCTCCAAATTGTCAACTTGATGAAATACCCTCATGTACATAAGGAAGTTTTCACTTTCTCAAACGATACACCAAAAGCAGTATTCCCAGCTTGTTAGGGCAGGTATGTGTTGTTCTCTTCTTGAAGTTACTGCAGCTGCAAGGATTATACTACAACTGACCTCTCAAAGGTCAAAGTACTGCTGTGGCATCATGATAGAGTACATTCTTCCAAAATTTGTTATAAATTGGGTAAATAACGAAAGCAAGTTAATTCAGAATGAAAAACCAAG
This sequence comes from Mesitornis unicolor, assembly GCF_000695765.1. Taxonomy (NCBI): domain Eukaryota; kingdom Metazoa; phylum Chordata; class Aves; order Mesitornithiformes; family Mesitornithidae; genus Mesitornis; species Mesitornis unicolor. The sequence continues at coordinate 12,959 of NW_010194231.1, read as the reverse complement.
GTTGTTGGTTTTTGTGTTTGTTGTTTTTTTTTTTATTTGGGTGAATTAATTTCAGTATATAAGAATGACAGGACCAGAGTTTTTGCAGATTTGCAAAACCGTAAGGTTAGCTTTTAAAAGGCATGTAGTTATTTTCTCAGCTTTTGGAGTTTGCTTCTAGGTTTGTCTCATCATACAGAATACGATTAATTCTGCAGCCTGTTCTCCTCCTCCCACCTAGGAGAGACTTGAGGGTTGCATAGAGGAAGTAAAAAAAGATATTTTGCATCATTTAATTATGAGCCCTTTAGCTGCCTGAGTGATGTTAATCGAGTCCCGAAAAATGTGTCTTGTCTGCCTTAGGCAGCATAAAATGGTTGAGCTCAGAGGAGAAAAAAGGCACATGGAGAGATTGGAACAGGGTGTTTGCACTTGACAAATGAGACAAGCATGACAAAATTTACTGACAAAATACTAACATTTCTTCTGAAAAGCTTGATGTTATCAGAAAAGAAGGTTTCACTGTACCATTTGAAAAGAAAAACCAAACAAATACACATTGTCAAAGCCTTACAAGCTAATCAGGCTCTGTTGTTCTTTCCAGAGGTTGCGTATTGGTGCAACAGGGGTATATCTTTAAGTGTTCCTCCACTAAATGAAACAAATCACAGTGCTCTATTGCTTCAGTTTCCATCCTTGAATTTCCACTGTTCTTGATGTTATTCCCCTTTCATAATCATGGCAGTGACAAAGGGTAAGGCTCCTATATCTAATGGCAGCCCCCTAACCCTTAGAAAGTCAGAACAAAGAATGACTTGTAAGGTTCTGTTGTTAAGGTGAAAGACTAGAAGTTTATTACAAGTATAGGGGCTGATCCTGTTCCCACTGAAGTCTGGGAGTTGGGCTTATGGAACAGGAAACTTCTCTCAGGGAATCTTAGCTGTCCTCAGACTCTTCATCTGTCCAGCTCTCTTGGCTATTCTTTCTAAGCCTAGAGCTCCAGAGGTGGAAATTCTCATATTTTGTAAAGTGTACCTAGAAAAGTAAGGTCTGATCCCACCAAATGGTCAGAGCTTGTAAATAAGCATGCCCTAGTTTTGGGTATTGACTAATTTTACAGACCTAAATGCTCTGTTTTTGTTTGCTTGTTTGGTTGGTTGGTTGGGTTTGTTAATATCTTGAGTACCACCTTAGGCATCAGATTAAATGTATAAACTGTGAGTGAGATAGGAGTAGGACTTAGTTATGATGAACAAAATACAGCAGCTGACTTAGTGCTAGGCAACCCCACTGCAGTCAGTCAGGAAAATTGTTGATTACAAGCTAAAAGCATTACAAGTCTTATTCTGCTAATAAGATGAACAGCACAATGAGGCAAGTGGAGTAAGTATTGTTTACCCAGAATCTCCATTCCCTAGTACTGTATCAAGCTACTAGTCTGAGTGTATTGATAGATATCATACACAAAATTACATCTCCTTCAGACAGAACAAAGAAATGGAGTATAAACCCAGGGAGGACTGCCTTGTTTTCTGTTGCACCAAACTAAGTGTATTAGATTCAAAGACTTCTGTTCAATTATCTTGACTTGTAACCAGCAAGGCTTCTAGTCTTGGCATTCCTATGCTAGTTTTGCAGAAAAGATGCCTCCCCATCTTTGAGAGAACAGAAAGACAAAAGCAACTTTGCTAATAGAATGTCTCCTAGAATGACAGAATCATATTTCAGGAATATAATGATATTTATTTGATCATCTTAATATTTTCCAACATAAGCCTTAAGATTTCTAAATTCACGTTAGAATTCAGATCACAAACTACAGTGATTTGATGAAATGCAAGAACCCTGTGGAAGGCTGTATTTTTCTTTAAATATGACAAAAGGAGTATTTATTTTGAGTACAGAACTATCTCATTTTTAAAAAATGCATGGCTTTGTAGAGTTTTTTTCAGAAGTAAAATTCATGAGGAAGCATCAACGTCTTTAAAGCCTTGTTTAAATCTCAGGTCTACTTTACACTCGTAGTTTTTGGTAGCAAACATGACACAGAACACAAATAATTCCACTACCATTAAGTAAAAACTCTTCTAGACTAAAATGAACTTACTTCATACAAAGCTGAAACTATTCACAATGTGTATATGCAGTGATGTAGGAAAATATAAAGTTCAGGTTGTGGTTTAGCTCAGAAAATATATTACTTTTAAGGATTAAGAAAACTAGAGAGAGAAGCAGCAAGTCTTCAATTCCTACTGCTGACATGTCAAAACAAACCTATAGAAGGAGGTATCAAGATAAAGACTGCTTGCTTAACGTACGTACACCGATAAAGTGAAGTCTGTCCATGAATAAGTCAACAAACTGTGACTGCAGTCTATTAGAAACTTAAGTATGTTGGCATGCTCTGATGTTAAAGACGGTGTATGTGGCTTGTGTCTTTCACTGATTTTGTAAGTGCTTTTGCACAGGAAAACACAATTTATAAAGTAAGTTAAAAGATTGTGTTCAGGTCTCTCCCAGATATCTTCCTATGTATAAAGCTTGAAAAACAAATATTCAGTACCTGAAACAAAAAACCCCAAAAATATGACAAGTACATTACAGTCTGCAATATATTTCAGGCAAATAATTTTTCAGGTACTGCTCTCACATTGACTGCATAACCGCAGAGTTCATAAAAATGACTAAATGGTGATTTATGCATAGTAACTTCCTTGGCAGTAATTGTTATGCCACGGAAAACTTATTTACTGATTGCTGACACCCATACAATAACATAAGGTTTTTTTATTGCATGAACCAATCAATCAGTGTGAAATCAACGGTGAAAACAGAAAATACAAACTTCCTTTTTCCTGTATTTCTAAAGGTAATATATAAGATATAATGTTGTCACTGAGAAGTGGGTCTCTGCTCTGAAATGTAGAACAGAATAATGTGGGATGACCTAGAAACTGTACAGTTTCTGTGGTTACAGAGACTTACAGTAAAATCATGCTGCAAACATGAGGCAGCAAAACATAAATTGCTATGTTAAATATGTACATTGGCTCACGCATTTGTCTTTAGAATCACAAAGAATTCAAGAAATGTCAACATATTAATTCTGAAAATCAGATCAACAACAACAACAACAAAAGAAAATCACCCTAAATGTGTGGCACTATTTCAGTTCTCAAAGGCTGTACTTAATCCACAGGATCTACAGTGAACTTGTAAAGACTGAATAACACATCAATATTCCCAGCACGAGCTCAGTAACTTCATAACTGTTCTATTGTTTTATTTATGAATATTACAGATCAAGCCTGCTCAAGTTCCACAAGGACTCCATGGCAATCTTTAGGGTGAAGAAAAATCACAGGTTTGCCATGTGCACCTATTTTTGGCTCTTCACTCAATATTCGTATCTTTTTTTTCTTCAGTTCTGTCATAGCTGCTTTTATGTCGTCCACCTTATAAAAGAAAAATACAGTTCACACAAATTAACGTATTACACTGTATTATGCACATTCTACATTTAGGAGCAATAATATAGGTCCTTACTAAAATGTTCTTTGTAAATTCTAATATAATTCTGAAAATAAATTAACTCATAAAACATTTTTAAAATATCTAGTAACAAAAACCCTACAGAAGTTTGCATTTGTTATTTGAAGATTTTATAAAATATTGTTTACATTGATTGTGCTATACTTAAGACATTCTTATTCATTCAAATAACTTACGCACAAATCCCATCTATTTTTTTAATGTAGTTACTTTATAAGGACTCCATAAATAATCTAATCTCTGCAGTACTATTAATAAGAACCATACTGCTTTCAAACTATCAATAACTGAAGAATGCCTCCCTGTCTAATTGATGACAGAACACTGACTCATTAAATGTGGGTGAAAAGGAAGAGCAATGGGCAGAAGGCAAAAGGAAAGTCCATTTAGATTTATATATCCTCCTTCCGAGTAGGTTAAGTTTCATAAAGTTTCCTAAATAAAACATTGGAATTATCAGAAACATACCCAGACTATGACCTGGGTTTCCTATTGAACATAATAGCTTTTAATGTAATATTTCATTAGTTTCCTGCAAAATTAATAAAAATATGTCTGCGCTGTGTAATGTGATCTTAAGTCTGATGTCATCTCTTCAGATGAAATTCGAATTTTCCCACACCTTAAATGCATTCATTCTTTGAAATAATACAATTAACACTCAGATTAGCAAATACAATAGTCAATAATCAATAAAGACCTAGAATTAAAATAATAGCCTTGAAGGAAGGCTGAATACTTGGTGAATACACTTGGATGATACCATTGTTTGAAAGAAGGAAATACTTAGCTTCAGTTCAGAGGAACAGACATCAGTTAATTCCTACTCATTTCCAGCAGTTTTGTTCATGAAAATTCTGAACTCACTACAGTTCTTCCTACACACAGCTACCAGACTGCTAAAAAAAAAAAGATAATACACTGGTTTACTGTAAAACTGTCAAGTTTTACGTAAGTAAAACAGTACACGTAACGTGTACCATAGGCCCCTCCGGGTTGTCTCCCCAAGCAGACAAGCCACTGCAGGTGCTGCTCCAGTCCTGCAGAGATGGCCAGAAGAGGAACTGTGTCTGGGCTCAGCTGGAATGAATTACTGCATCTCCAAGAAAGCAGAGAGAGTAAACAGTGGAAGGCCTGTGGGTGCACCCATGTTAGGAGAGCATCAGGCTCGGATTTCTTACTCTACCAAGTGTCAGCATGCTTTTCATTGCAGGTATTAAATTCAATTGTAGCTGGTCAGGAATAATTTAATTTCTTCTTAAAATGCTTATTTTGTCTGAAACAAACTCCCTATCAAAATACCTGTCTAAAATTTTCCTTCAAATAATAAGACATAAGAAGGAAATAAAAAGCATTTTGAACTTGTCATGCTTCCTCTCCAGTATGGAACGAATTTTTACAATTCAGCTTTTTGTGATAAAATTGTTCATTGAAAGATATTTCTATGTATTTCTAGAAAATATTTTTTAAATTTAAAATGAACAATCAGTTGACACTGAAGTTCTTTTACAGTTTTTCTGAAAACCATTTTTGTTCAACTTCAGAAGATTACATATCTTTAAAATTGTAAGACTTTCCATTCTGACGAGAATGGAAAATTGGAGGGGGGAGGTTAATACATTTTCAATTGACTACAGCAGTGACAAAATCTGTTTTCAGTCCCACTTAAACAGCAGGACCACAGTGCATTGCTTTTTTCTCCACGTAAATTGTTCTATAATCTTCCATTTGCTTTTTTGTGGCAACAAACATGAGGGACTCAGTATATCTTATTTTTTTTTCCCCCTAGAGAATCTATGAGTGAGTTACAAGACTTCATTTAGGAAAATCGGGCTGCAAGTAACACTGGCTCACCCAATTAATGGAAATTAACTGCTAGATTATGACTCCTGGCTTGCTTGATCTACTGTATACAGTTATGAATTTTCTTCTTTAACACAACACTGTTATGTTGTCCAACATACCCTATTCTTCTCAATTTTCATAGTAACAATATGATTTCCTTTGACAGGCATCTTTGGTTTATCTGCAACAAGATAATCTCATAAAAAAATGGAGATCTACTACAACAATTTCAGCTAGTAACAAATATTTCTTGAAATGTCTTAAAATGGATATACTTGAAACCCTTGGGAGCTTTGAGCTCTTTTTGCTGAGAAATGCCTACAACTTTCTCTTGTACCTATAAGTAAATACCACTGGTCTTACAGAGGGCTGGAGGTTATTTTTTTTGTCTTATTGCAAATCACTTCTTTCTTCTACATCCACCGTTTCCTAAGTTCAGCTGAGGTCTTTCACATTTCTATAACAGAACTGCTTAGGAATACAATTTAGGGTCAATTTAAACAATTAACTTTCTTATTCCTGAACATCTGCAAGTAGGAAAAGTTAATGTAAGAAAAATTTTTATTCTGTGTGTATGCAAAATTTCCACTGGTCTTTATAGATGTATTCTGAAAACAATTTTTACTCACATCAGTCATTCCATTACTTTTTATTGTTACACTTTGCATGAAATAATAAAGTTTGCAAGACTCAGATCTGTAAAATATTAAAACCGTGTATCATAGGCAGCAGCATGAAATTTTGCATCAGATATCTACACTAAAACATGAGTATTCTAAATAAAAGAACTACCTTACCCAGCACCTTCACATTTTGTGTACTACCAGACCAATCTCTCTGTGATGAACAAGGAAGAACAAGAGATAAGAAACTCTGGAGACTTTACTTCTGTTTGATAAGTACAACTGACAACCTTTTTTGAGTTCTGTACACAACTATTATTAACTAAATATCAAACAGGAAGAAACTTCTGAAAAGCTAAACTATGCTTTAGCTTAAACGTACTCCATCTTTTTCCAGTGTATGTCCTTTCTATGCCAGGAATTTGACACCTGTCTAACACTCTTCACAAGCCCTTGGGCTTGTCCAACTTCCACATTTGATATTTAACCCCCCTTCCCAATTTAATCTTTATAGCATAAAAGCAGAAATAATTATCACATAGCTCATGGAATTTAGTTGTGATTTCCAAAACAGAAAAAAGGCACATTTAATACTTCTTCTTATGCAATATAAATTCTCACAAATGTGACAGCCTTATATATTTGTTCTTGACACAGGTCAAACCTATGAAAAACATTATGCATATTTTAATATCACTATCTTATTATATGATATACTGTGTTAAAATACCTCAATGCAGATATGATGCATTCCTCCAGTCTTGTTTTTTTGCAGAAAGCCTGAAATGGGACTTTTCTCTCCTAAAGGATGTAGAAGCTCCAGCTTGGTATTTCCCAGCTCCACAAAAACAGTGTAGACACCATGTTCAGGAAGAGCAACAGTCTCGCTCACCTGTGCTCCTAACACATCTTTATACAAGGACTGAGCTTTCTCCAAATCAGGTACTGCAATTGCTACATGATTAAGTCGGCCCAGTTTCCACAAACAGCTTGGAATGTTTTGAGAAAAAGAATTTGATGATGATAGAGTTCGTATTGTCTTCGCTGAAGTCTGAAATCTGGTAAGAAGCCCTGAAAAAAGTGAATAGCACCAATATAATGCTTTTGAGAGAGTATCAAGCTCTTTCCCCTTTTAACGAGGTCTACATAACTCCTACGTCATAAGCACACCAGCGTGCAAAGCTAAAGGTAGACTGAGACCAAAGAAATAATTATTCTGTAGTACTAACAGCTCAATTATTTTTTTCAGAGACTCTGCCATTATTCAGAAGTATAAAAAAACCCCAAACACACAAATTTGGTGTAAATGCTTACATATGCCTGTTAAAAAGAGCAAAGCACGGCCAAATGCAGTGGTCTACTGTATAATGTACTTAAAAGTGACTCTGGAATTTTTCAGAGCTTCTTACAAATTAGGGTAAGAAATGAGGATATGCCTATACATCTAGAAATTATAACAAACAAAAAAACCAGAACAAAACCTTAGACAGAACTGATAACTGCAAGATCCAAAAGATAAAAGCCTTACGCTCTCAGCTGTCAGTACTAACTCTGTCAAGGAAATAAATGTCATGCTGTATCTGAGGCTTAAAGAATCCGAGAATCTCCTGAGTTTGATTTATTTTTTCTTTCTCCAATACTCAAAAAAGTATGACTTAAGTCATTTACCCTTCTTACTTTTCACATGCCATACAGGTCTTATACTTAACTTCACTGGTTTGTCTCAAGACACTTAGAAATATTTCAATTCTAAGTACTGTGAACAATATCATGTCCAACTGACCAATAACAGTTTAGAAGATTATCTTTACAAGGTCAAAATCAAAATAGCTTTTCAGCGCAACTAGTGCCACAGGCTTCAGCGTGACTTACAAAAGAATATGATTTGTCTCAACAGAAATGAAAAGGTAATTATAAAAAAAATATTGCATGACCCTGTGATATAAAGGTAAGGGCGACCATGTACACAAAAGATGGACAAGTCATGGAGAAACTTAGTGCCATGAAAATATGCTTAGATATCTACAGAACTCTTCCCAGACTGCTCTGACAAGGCGGTACTGAATTTTGCACTGTGTCCAATTGCTGTGGATGAGCATACTAACAAATTAATTACATTACAAATTAATCTGTCAGAGTACTAGAATCTGGAGGGATTGAGGGTAGGAGAGAAATTGTGATCTATCAGTTGCTTCTAGCATCAGAATTAGAACTAGATGAAAGGATATTGTATTGGGTTTTCTGTGAGGGGTTTTAGTTTGTGTTTTGGTAGTGTGGGAGGCCTATGGAGATAGCCCTGTAAGAAGCTACTAGAAAGCTCCTCCAGCTCTAAAATGTCAGACCCACCTCTGACCCAGGCCAAGCCAATTAGCGACCCCATGAATTCATGTATTTAAGGGGGGGGTGCAGCATATGGCCTGCTCTCTCTTCCATCAGCCCCAAACAGTGCGGTCCCAGGTGTGGACCCAGCTGTGGGCCCTGCGCTGCCCGGCGCAGCCAGGCTGGGCCAACCCAGCTCCAACTTAAGCTCAAGCCCCGCTGCAGGTCTAGCCCAAAAGAGAGAGACAGGAACTTTTCAGAACCATCAGAAGGGACCTGCAGTGGAAAAAGAAGAGGGACATGGGAACAACTTTTAAAAATATCAAGGTCAGTGAAGGAAGAAAGGAGATGGAGGAGGAGGAGGTGCGTGGAGCCAACATTCCCCCTGCAGCCTGTGGTGAGAGTGCAGGTCAACCCCTCTGCAGCCCGTGGAGCTTCACTGGTGGGGCAGAGCCACATAAGAACGTGGCTGCCCCTGAAGAGGCCATGACTCCGGACAGTGTGTGCTGGAGCAGTTCCTTGTAACGAAACTGCAACCCTGGGCAGACCCACACTGGAGCTTTGTGGACTTGGGCTGAAGCAGTTCATGTGTGAGGGAACTGCAGCTGTGGGCAGACCCACATTTGAACTTCTGTGGAGGACTTTTCTCCTGTGGTAAGGGTGCCACGTGGAAGCAGAGGGAGAGTGGGATGAGTCTTCCCTCCCCCCTGAAGAGGAAGGAGCAGCAGAGAACCCACGGGATGAACTCACTGCAACCACTATTCCCGTCCCCCTACAGCACTGGACAAAGTAGGGGGGGGAGGAGTCTAAGAAACCAGGAACAAAACTGAGCCCAAGAAGAAGGGACAGAATTGTTTTGGTTTTTTCTCCCCGTGATGAGTCTGCCTTTTGACCGTGACCATTACGTGGTGAGTAAAGCCCTCCCAGTCCCTTTGTCTGGCCCTCTTTTGTGGGTATCATGGTGCTCAGTTGCCCACTGGGCCTAAACCACAATAGATCTATTAATAAAACCCACATTTTGATTTCATGCCAGTTTGCTTTAGGCCATGTCAGAGTTCTCAATGCCTCAAGGCCAAGCTAGAGGCATCTCAACATTTTGTAAGTCTTTGAGGCATTCTTAGCTTTAAATTCACAAGTGTGCTATTTTGCTAAGAGATCGTGCCACAGATGCACTAAGATGTACTTTGTAAAGGTTAGCAGTAGCTGTAAGTTTAGTAGCAGCTGTAATTTATCGGTAGGATTTTCACTGTAGGAAACTGGGAACTACCCATGGCAGGGGGATTGGACCAGATGATCTTTAAGGTCTCTTCCAGCCTAAACCATTCTGTGATTTCACAGGAATTCAAGACTCAACAGCTATCAGTTAATTTTTCTTCACAAAGACAACTGATGCAGTTCTTAAATCTAAGCCTCTCTGAGCACTGTGCTGTGATGGAAGAAGTGGTTGTGTGTATCTGAGACTTAAAATTACAAGACGGACATACTCCCAACGACTTAGTATCACAAAAGTGAGTCTACTAAGAATCCTTTCACAATGCTAAATCAGCACCCTACATTAATTATTTCCAGAAACTTGTCCAGTTCTGCAAGTAACTGCCTTGGAGTATTTCTTGCCAGCCTTTCACACAGTGCATCCTGTCATCTCCTTCATCACAGCCAGAGGTCCTGGACAGTTCTTTTCCACTTTTTACCTTTAGGCTATCATACTGGCATAGTAGAGCAACTCACTATTTCCAAGCACTTCTCAAATTTTTACACGTTAAAAAAAAAATCCCCTAGCAGCTTCTACGCAGAAGAAAAGCTCTTGGTTTTGTATTGTCTATGCTGAAACTGTTTTGTAGATCGACTTGCCATCTAAATACAGCTGTATCTGGGGCGAACAAATCAATTGCCTGAGGAAGCAATACTACGCAGTGCTTCATAATGTACAAAATGAGAAACGTGCAGTATCTAGTTGGCATAATTAGAGGCATGGATAATTAACTAGGCTAGAGTTTGACCAGATGACCAGAGTAAATACTGCACTAAAAAACTGGAAAGAAAACCCAAAAAAACCCCACATGCCATATAGTCTTTCCTGTCCACCTACAATTCTACCTAAGTAGCTCTGTTACCTACAATAATTTCTTAAGACCATATTGAATTCTTGCTGAAGCAAGAGATGCTCTTCCACTTAGAGGAGGTCAGTATTCTCCAAGAGAAAAATTCTGTGAAAGATAAAGACCACTTACTATATAATTTACTTTGTTTCCTAGAGCCTTTTTTGTTTCATGCTGCCTGCCAAATATTAAGAGACCACAGTTCAGTAGAAATACTACTAATGCAGATTTCTCAAGCAATCTTTACCTATGGGAAAGCTAGGATTTTTCCTATTCCTTTTTGACATCTCCCATCTATAATTCTTGCTGTACTTCACACACACAGGGCATATGAATACATGTTTATTATTATTTTTGTCTATTTTCAAGTAAATTGACAGAAAGTAGAGACAGACTGTTACTTGGCTATTACTGAAGCAATAGCGAGAAGAACTGAAAATGCTATTTTTCTTGGGTTCTGCCCAACATAATTTGATTTTTGTGGTGTTTCCTGAAAAGATGGAAAAGTGAAGTGTATTCCTAGGATTCTTGTAAAGATAAAGATGCCCACTCATATCACAATATTATTTACGCATCTCTCCATTTCCTCCTCTCACTTAATGGATTGAGTGGTAGAACTCCATATATTTTTCCTATGAGTATGTAGGGTCAGAGGACTCTTCAGTAGGCTTGGGTTTTTTTTTACTTTATTCTATGCAGTCTTGTGAATTTATCCTGCCTCTAGTCATATGCATATAGAGCTCTAATTTTAAACCCATAATTACCAGTATGAATTGACTGAGATGAAACAAAAAGTGTGTTTTTCTTGCATTATATGGACTGGCAACTATACAGATTAGCTACTTAAAATGCTAAGCTTCTTCTAACCCAGTAATCAAAAGATGACACTGCAGTGAAAAAGCAAGCTTTTCAGCAAACTTCAGATTGAAACCCCATCACTTTCATGTTTCAGGAAAGAAACACATTTATGCATATATCACAAAACTAGTCCTATTAACTGTTACAGCTAAATTCTTCAATCATAAAAGCATTTCTCCACTGACTTACAGAATTATTCAAGTAATTATTTTATCCAATGTTTAAAAAATACTTTCTCTGCTTCTTTTGAAGCCAATGGACACTATGACTAAAGTATCTAGCCAAGTATCTGTACTGCTTGAAGAAAAACTTGCATATGCTGACAGAATTCACATGTGCGGTTGCTTCTCCTGGTATATACAGCTTTTGCCCCCACTGGTTTTTTTAAGACCTCATTTTTCAAACACTCACAACAAAATCTGATTTTTTCTAGATATTTTGCTCCTTAGAGAAGATTCAGCTGACTCTGCTCATATATGATTGCTGGCTTCCTAGCCTCAGACATACTGCAGAGTGTGTGTCACCTTCTTCAGCTTCATTTGAATATTTTTAAATTTATCTATTTGGGGTTTATTCTATTAATGGATTACTGATCTACTAGTATTATGCACATGAGAGCTTAAATATGTACAGTTGTACCAATTTAGGCTTATATTCTATAATGGAGCAGCTTATGAGCATGAAATAACAAGTGTACTGCTCGAGGTCCTCATCCTTCAAATTTTTATTTGTAGGCCTGTTGCTCCTTTTGTGGGGCAGTGTTCACTGACTTACATGGCTAAGCGATCAAACACAAGCCAAATCAAACTGAATTCAGTCATGATCTGTATGGGGAAGTTACACAACTCTGGGTCGCAGTAAGAAGAACCCTGACACTGGGCACTGCTCTATGGCCAACCATTTCAGGTTGAGAAAAACTCCCAAGCATGGAGAAGATGCTGTTGCCACAGGGAGTTTGGCATACAGTGGCTATATATCAGCTCTCTGGACCAAATGCAGAAAGGGCATAGTCTGGGCATTCTTAAATCCCAGCAACTTCAAGGTGGCATTAGCATCCTGTAAACTTTGCCAGCCAACAAGCCTCAGGTCATCCATAGTGCTGCTCTGCTCTGTCCTGGAGATGGGTTTTAAGAATCAGATGGGCTCCATAGTTCCTAAAAAGAGAGTCTTGCTTTGCTGCAGCTCTGGTTTCTTCCATCAAAGTGCAATTATACAAGGTGTGCTCATTCCCAGTATCCCACTGATCTATCACTGGCAGCGTTGAGTCTCATCCACTTTTCTCCTGCAGTCTGTGGCTACCGATTAAAATAGTGTGGTTTAAATACAGTGAGTTTAACCTGCCCTTGCTTACTATTAAGAGAGTGAACAGTTCAGATAATTATAATGAACAGGAAACTATTTTGCATTTAGTCTCTCAGTTGTACCTTAAAAAGACAGGTTCCTCCTTCTGCCTTAAGTTTGGAGTTTGCTGCATAAGTTTATTCCAAGCCAGATAATGTCAGTTGTTAACATACCTGTCATCTGGATCTCAAGATCTAGTTTTTATTTATAAAAGCTATTGTTTTGCTGTGGCCTGTACGGCTCTCGTGAGAGCCTCGGACCCTCTCCCGCACCCCAGGGCGCGCAGCGGCGGCGCGATGTCGCCTTGATGGCCCGTCCGGCCCCAGCACGAAGCGGGACTACC
>NW_010194230.1:6860-9809 GCF_000695765.1 Mesitornis unicolor | reverse complement strand
TGCCCTCTCGAACTGCCTTCTCAAACTGCCCATGAAGCACAGAGAAAGAGAAAAATTTTCTAAGTGTCCTGTCTGGCCCTTGCCATTGCTGAGGTGTTGGACCTGATAGTTTAATGAAAGTATAGACACACTACAGCAATAAGTATGATATAAGAAAGTGACTATAGAAGTTCTTCCTGTTTCTTTGCCTTCCAATGCCATTCCCTGCTCCTCCTGCGTTTTTTCCCTAGCCCCAGTTTATTGCTGGTTTACTTCATCATCAAAAGAAAAGCCAGTGTTCAAAGTTTTTCCAGAGTCCATGTATGTATATTTTCCTATTCAAAATCTGAACTCTTGAATCCTAGAGAATTATTTTAGGACACTGAAGTTAAATAAGTCACACTGCTTTTATTCAGATTTTTTCCATTACTAAAAATACCTATACACAGACTACTGTGCTAATTTAGTTAATCTACATTTTAGCCTTTTCCCATGCATTTTGCTGAAATAAATGCTAATCTTTGATTCTTTTGATTTCTAATAGGAAAGGTATTTAACTGGAAATAACCTCTTTCCCAAAAGCTGCCTATTTTAGCCGAAAGAATCAAACTCTCAGTATCATTTTACTCAACATAAGACGTGCTTCTTGAAACTTGCTAAGAACTGTCATTTTTATCTCACATTGTGAGAAATTGTGTGTGGGAAGTAATTTGTTAAAGCATTAGGGTATAGAAACATGGCCAAGGTCTTGAAATCAGTTTTATAAGATGTGGTGCTTTGGAACATAACAGGATGAGAATCTTACCAAAAAATCAGTAAAACCCTAATTGGTGATGGGGTACAGTGGAAAGCGAAAGAATTCGCATTGTATATAGAAAAGAAAAAAAAAAGGGGGGGGAGGATTCAGATGGAGTTGGTAACTTCTAGAGTATTTGTGAAGGTTGTAAATCCATCAAGGCCTGGAAGATATCTACATTCACAGACAGAGGTAAATCTCAAAGACAGAAAGGATGCCTCAAAGCTAAGATAAGCAGAACATCCTTGAAGATAAGGAACTAATGAGCTAACACAGCTGCAAGAAACCGACTTAAATCACAACTAGTTACACAGAGACAATAAAGGTGAAAAGTTTACAGTGATGAAGACAATGAGCCTTCATCCTGAAGACTACGAGCCTTCATCTTTGGGACCCTCAATGACCACCCCAGAATTTTAGTGTGCATGCGACAATGGGCGGAAACTTATGTTAAAGATTTCCCCGGAAAACTGTTGAATATGTAAATAACTTCATGAAAAATGTGTGGCTATGATAATGAATGTTACTATAAATAAACCTCAACCTATTAGCAGGTGTGCTTTTCAGGCATCCCACTTCCTGAATGCACCCAGCATGCTGCTAATAAACCTTTGCTTCACAGAATTTATCTGTCTCTAAATTTGCATTTTGTGAGCGCGTTTCTCACAACATTAAGATGCCTGTGGCCATTTGCTTAACTTTTTAAGGTTAGAGGTCACTATTTGGCATTCAAGATCACTCTCTTTTGTGAAATAATTATTTGGGCAAATAATGACTGACAAAAAAAATTAATCACAATTAACATACTGCAATGATCATTTCCAGCTGTACTTACAAGTGATGAAAAAAATAAAATATTTAAAACAACACCTAATAACTTATTATTACTTAAGAAAGAAGGTGTCTTTAGTTTCCAAATGCACATTACAAAGATAGACCTTTTTTTTTCCTAAAGAAAAAGCCTTCCATCCTTCAAACACTTCCTTTCCTTGTTTGAAAATTCGGTAGGACAAACAAGGACAGTCAACAGAAAACACAGAGAACAGTGAAAATGATTATAGAAAAAGAATGTAAATGTATATCAGGAAGAAAAAAGAATAGTTGGGCACCTTATCATACAACAATTCATCAATTCACTTACAGCAGCAGGAGGTTTATGAAAAGAAAATATTCTGAATCTTATTTTCTAACTGCTAGTACCCCTCAATCCTAATTCAACCCGAATAAAGGCTGTGAAATGAGACAAAGATGGTATGTTTTATGCCATAAGCACATAATTGTCACTTCTCAAAAGTCCACAAGAGGTATTAATCTTCTTCATTTTACACTCTGTCCTGGTTTCACTCACTCAAATTCAGCTTCACTCTCATCACTGCAACATAATTCCATTGTGACCTTTCAACTATTTCCATATTCTCTATTAAATCTGGTCCTTTGCTTATGTTCTTTTGTCCTTTCAGTTTCTCCAGTGATGCTAATTTTAGGTTCTCATTGGTCTAGCTCATCTAGTACTGCCTGCAAGCCTTCATACACACTGGTTTTCTGTGTCTGTTTAGACCTAGTATCCATTACAGAGAAAACAATTACCACCTTATTTTAAAATCAATAATATATTTGTACTCATCTCACCCTCAGATAATGTTAAATAGTGATATGCCTTTTTATAAAGCTATTAAAAACACATTGCCTTGTCTTGCTTCACACATACTTTACTGAAAAGCCCCACTGCTATAGCCTTAGCCTCACTCTATTGCTTTCCTATCCATTTCTCCTGCGGTATGTCTGATACTCAGTGCAAAAGACATAAGGCAGAGACCTTGCCTCACCTGCACTGTCCACCTGAAAGCTGTACATAACGGTGGTTATTTCAAGGAAGGCAAACTGCGAGAAACACACAAAGAGCTAAGGAAATACATCTCATAGGATGTAAAGCATCCTGCACTATTGTTTGCCTGGCCTCTCAGAGCATGCCCCGCACACCTGCAGCCCACCGCTCGGCCCGGCCCGCCCCGCCGGCAAACGGGCATTTCTCTCCTCAGAGCCCCATGGCAGCTCAGCCGCACGGGGACCAGCTGGACTCCGCTAGTACGCCAGGACGCCCGGCCACAGCCCAGGCCCATCTCCCTAAGGGACGAGGACCTTCCTGTCAGCCACAGGCGGCTCAAGGCTCTCAC
>NW_010194230.1:0-6610 GCF_000695765.1 Mesitornis unicolor | reverse complement strand
CGCTACTGAGTTGCGTACCCGCCGCGAGCACACGCAGCCACAGCACATGCCCTCTCGCCGCGGCGGCGCGCGTGCTGGTCCTTGTACCCCTTTTCTCTCCCACCCAGTGGCGGCGCTGACAAGGGACAGTGTTAGTTGCAGTAAGGGCCATGTCCTGACTCCGTAGGATCCCGCTCTGTGGGGTTGGGAAGGTTGTGCGCCTTCTCTCCAGAGCTCCGGGATGGAGAGGAGGATCGGGCCCCGCCCGGGTGCCCGTTGGGCCCGAGGCGGCGGGAGAGGCCGGACAGCGCGGCCGCTATCCTCGCGGTGCCGAGGGGTCCCGCGGGCGGCGGGGTAGACCTGCTTTCTGGGCCTGAGCGAGCGGCCCCGTGCCCGGGTCTGCCCCAGGACCAGGAGGTGGACACGGGGGGTGGCGGGCGGATTGTGGCCCCTGGCTATGCCCGTGGGGGCCCGCCCAAGCACGTCTGGTGGGGCCTCTTGGCAAGGACTGGGGCACGGCGACAGCCGCTTCCTCAGCCCTTCTGTGCGGAGAGCCCAAATACGGCGGGGGACGGGCCCGCTCTTTTTTTTGCGCACCTCAGGCAGCTGTCCCTCTGCTGGTGAGCTGCCTTTCCCCCATCTCCGCGGTGGCCGTTGCTCGGCATAGGTTTGGCTGCACATCAATTAGCTCGGGGATTGTAAAGGGAAAATAACTTAGCGAGGGTTTGCCCTGGCCTTGCCATTCATTTTATGCTCTTTTTTAACCTGCTTTCCCCGACGACTGGATGAAGTAGTGCCCTTTTAAATCTAAATGAATTAAGGAAAAATAATTCAGAAAATTTGAACTAAAATTTTCCTCAGTTATGTAACTCCCAGCTGACACTGAATGCAAATTGGACTGAGCCAGTAGTGTCACTAATTGCAAGTGTGTAATGAGGTCACAGTGTTCCATTTCTTTGTCCAAAGTGAATATAAACCATTCAGCAGCACAGTGTCAGAAAATAGAATAGCTTTTATTAAAATGTGTTTCATTATGTCATTATATTTATCAATGTAGCTTTTAAATCCATAATTTCTTAAGCATGTGTTCCTGCTTCAAATTGCATACGTCTTAGTAATAAAATCCAAAGTATATCCTTCAGAATAAAAGTTGCTAAATTATCCTCGATGAACTCTCCCACAGGAATGAATCTGAGGAAAATGTACTCCTTTGCTGATAGTTAAATTAAATGATTACAGGAGTTCTCTGTAATACATACAATTTGATGACTTGTTTCAAGGCATTGCTTTGTTGGGCTTTCTGGTGAAGAATAAGTTTTTGTGTATTGTGTGTACTTCTTACTGAGGTCAGTGGGAGGTTGAAATGCTCAACGAATTCAC
Organism: Mesitornis unicolor; assembly: GCF_000695765.1. NCBI lineage: Eukaryota > Metazoa > Chordata > Aves > Mesitornithiformes > Mesitornithidae > Mesitornis > Mesitornis unicolor. The sequence goes on along the minus strand of NW_010194230.1, from coordinate 5,251 downwards.
AAATAGGTCCAAAGCACGTGTCCTGTCATATTCTAAAGCTTTTCTTCTTTTTTTTTCTTTGAAATAAGAGATCCTATTCTTTTTAGGACATAGGAGAAACTCATCAATTTCAAAATGTCATCAGTCAAATGCTTGGTTTATGCAGTCATCCATTTCTTGAGAGAGCAGAGTCAGATGGATACTTTCACTCCAGATGAACAAGAAAGCTTGGAAGGTAAGTGATAAAAGTGCTAATGCATGGGCAACATACACATGTTAAATTGCTTGATGTATAGAAAGTCATATCATAGAAAGTAACTGGAGTGACCTAACTGAAACTGTCACCACATATTATCTGTGAATAAGATCACAATATTTCTGAGATTATTAATTTTAAAACATCACTCATTTAAAAAAAATGTTCTAAAGTTATGAAATTTGTACTACCTTAATTTTGAGCAACAGGTACTTTGAATCACATCAAGTTAGGCAGTGCCATAATGCAGACTATGGGATGATTTGTGTACGTGTCCCACACGTCTTGCCAGATGATTCTTTTTCACTTCTATGTTTGGTTTCTTTCTGCATTTTGTGTGTGATGATAGTTGTGCTGGCCATGGAGAAAGTAAAACAATTACCATATATCGGTTTTGGTCTATGGTAAGAACTCCTGTTTCATACTTGCAAGAATTCAGTGTAATTTATGAGGGAAGGCTGAGAAAACCTAAGAATATGGAAAATAAAATAAATGCCTAGCACTGCTTTTTCACTTGAATAGTGATTCCAAAGAGTGCATGGTAGTGAATATTTTTAGTATAGTGTAGTCTCTATTAACAGATGACATGGCTAAAGAAATATGGGCTTCTGTGTGTATTACTCTGTTGACAGACATTCATTAAGTCTTTGTAGCTTCATAGTATCTATCTTTTTCCTTCATATTGCTCTCATTCCTTTTCCCTAATTCCTGGAGACTTCATGGGATGTGGTATCACAGTGTGGAATTAAACAAGAGAAGAACTGAGAGTCTTAATTCTGCAATGAGCTTTTCATAGAATTGATAATGGAAAAGTACAGAAAACCCTCCAAAGCTAATGGAAAATGCCTTAGGGGACTTAAAACTTAGAAAACAAGGTCATAAATTATGTATACGTGACAGGTAGGGTAAATCATTAAATAGGATAATCGTGTAGTTTAGGACTATTTGAAGAACTGTTTTGTTTAAGGTACAGGACATATAGGAACATGAACAATGATGTATACCAAGCCAAGTCCACAGGTGGAGGTTATGAAACCAGACTACCTCTGCGCATGCTCCAGAAGAAGGGTCACCAAAAGGACAACTGATGAAGCTGAAGATACGACCACTTGATGAAGTAGAAGACCACCAACTGTGAAAATACCTCAAGATGACCGTGAGAGGACACCGGTGGACGAATGAAGAAAGGAGCCAAAATTAGGCTGGACTTATGATAATTAGTTCTATGAAAAGACGTGTTTATTTGCAATAGTTAGGATGCATATGTATTAGTATAGGGAATAAAAAGAACCTGTGTGTAACAACTAGGGGGAATCTCAGGTCATTCTGAGAGGACTGCAGCGCTGTACGAAAGAATACCGACTTAAACCTCTTATGAGTCTTTAAATTTTGTTTTAGGTCACCTCTCTGGAAATCAGAATCTATTTAAAAGACCCATGCACTGTTTCAAGAAGTCTGGTTGTATGACTCAACCAGAGGAGGAATTTGGAGGTAACTCCATTTTGGAGTCTAACTGTTACAAGGGAGCCCAAGAAGGAATGCACTCAAGGGCATGTTTTCTTTATAATTGGAGCCAACTTAGTAATTGGAGCCGAAACATCCTGGCACACTGATATGTCCTAGTACATTTTGAAGGACTGCAGATAGACTAGGAGACACTGGTTGATAATGGAAACCAAGGAATTAATAAATAAAGTTAAAAAACCAAAAACATTAAGAGCGCCTCTTCAAATCTGCCAGGGACCATCAGGGACCACCAGGGACCACTGAAAGACCCCTTGTAGTCCCCTTGTACGCAAGCGCAGTTGATTCGAGAATGATTAAGCAAATATATAGATGCATTATAATTATATTTAAATTGCAACCAATCATTGTAACTTAGATTGCGAAATCCTGAAACTTTTGTGTATAAATATGCTAAGAAAAGTGACCATACTTGTGTGAGCTTGGAGGGAATAAATCATGTCCCTCACACCCGACGTCGAATAAGGAATGCCTGCTTCTTAATGCTACATTGGTGTTAAAAGGTTTTTCTATTCCTGATTTTGGTGACATCCCTCCCACGTGAGACAGTCCTCCATGAACTTGTCCAACCTGAGTCTTCCCCGCAGGCTGCAGTTTCCTCACAAACTGCTCCGGTGTGGGCTTCCCTTCCACAGGGTGCAGTGCTTCCCACAGAACAGATTTCCCATGGAGTCACAGCCTTCTTCAGGTGCAGCCATCTTCTCTGGTGTGGGGTCTTCCATGGGCTGTAGGTGATCTCTGCTCTACCGCTGAATCTCCGTGGGCTGTAGGCAGGTCAAGCTGCCCTCTCACCACAGGTTGCATTGGAACCTCTGCTCCGACACACCTCCTCCCTCTCCTTTCTTCACCGACCTTCATGTTTGTGCAGTTGCTCTTCTCACATCCCACTCCTCTCTCTGCTCTGCTGCAGGTTTTCTTCTGCTGGTTCCTGAAGAGCTCCTGGCTCTTGGGCTGGGGCTGCAGCGGGGCTTGAGCTTGGGCTCGGGCTGGACTGGCCGGGCTGTGGCCGTGCTGCTTGGAGGTGGGATGTGGGGGAGGGAATGCTCTGTGCCTCTAGGATGTCTCTAAGCACCTCATCTACTTGTCTTTTAAATACATCCAGGGATGGTGACTCAACCACTTCCTTGGGCAGCCCATTCCAATGCCTGATAACCCTTTCACAAAAGAAATTTTTCCTAATATCTAACTTAAAACTCCCCTGGTGTAACTTGAGGCCATTTCCTCTAGTCCTTTTGCTTGTTACTTAGGAGAAGAAACCCACCCCCACCTCACTACAACCTCCTTTCAGGTAGTTGTAGAGGGCAATAAGGTCTCCCCTCAAGTCTCCTCTTCTCTAGACTAAACAACCTCAGCTCCCTCAGCCGCTCCTCATAAGACTTGTGCTCCAGGCCCTTCTCCAGCTTCATTGCCCTTCTCTGGACACACTCCAGAACCTCGATGTCTTTCCTGTAGTGAGAGGCCCAAAACTGAACACAGTATTCGAGGTGTGGCCTCACCAGTGCCGAATACAGGGGAAGGAAGGGTCACTTCCTTGGTCCTGCTGGCCACAGTATTTCTGATACAAGGCAGGATGCTGCTGGCCTTCTTGGCCACATGGGCACACTGAGGGCTCATATTCAGTCAGCTGTCCACCAGTACCCCGAGATCATTCTGTACCAGCCACTCTTCTCCAAGTCTGTAGCATTGCAGGGGGTTGATCTTAACATATCTTTGTATCTTTATATCACTTAAATATATAATTCACAGAGGCTTGACCTTGGCCAGAGGCGGGTCCAAATTGCAGCCAGGGGAGGTTCTAGCAGCTTCTCACAGGAGCTACCTCTGTAGCCCCTCCCGCACTACCAAAAAAGTGGTAGTGATCTATGAATTTAACCTGTTTCAGGTTATGATGGTGTTCAGCTGATAAAATAAAACAATATTTTTAGAAATCATATGATGAGAAATTAAGATATTCCTTTTGCTTTTGTAATGAAACTGATAAACATTTAGTTGTGACTATGAAGGTTTACCTGATAACATGCCTTGGAGCAGCCTTAGCCAATGCCTATATGAAGGTATCAACAATTTTAAGATTCTGTTTTCTGAACAAAAAAGTTATAAAACTTCAGTTGTGCTTAAATGCTGATGTAAAAATACTGTTTTAATATAGATATGAAATCCTAATTTTAGAGCTGTACTCTGCAAAACTGTGGTACCATATGCTATGTGTTAGAGGATCAGAGGGAGGCATTCTGAATAATTGACTCATTTTAGTTGTGCAAAATATCTTTAGTGGATGTGGAATTGCAATAGCCCAAGTCCCACTCATTGAAGTGGTTAATGTTAGATGGAGACATAATGGATTAAAGAATCTGACAGATATTTTTCATTGGTACTTTATGTACCTTCTCGGTATCTATGAAAAGATAAAAAAACCCCAAAACCAAACAAATCCTGTATGATTAAATGTATGTGCCAAGAAGTAATTTACAGTTCCCATTCCCCAGAAAACAACACAAAGCTAGAACATTACAAATAAAATTTAGACTTTATCAAAATAGAAGTCTAGCATGTATTCAAACACCATTTATATTGATAACCTGCATTCTGCATGTTTAAATTTTAAAATTATGTCAATGATAATGTAAATTTCCTCTAGGAATTTTGTACTTACTTGATGAATAAGAATGTCTTAGTCTAAGAAAACAGAGTAATCGGAAGGTAGACTGGAGAAATATATTCCAAACAACAATTTAGAGCAGTGATATAGGTTTCTGGTGGTTAATATTAAACTCTATTGTATGAACTAGCAACTTCACTTCTTTCAAGTTATATTTTAGATAGTGTGTTTAAATGGCATTTGTTTCCCTTGTTTACAGTTCCTAGGGTTTTTTTCTTGTCTATAGCACTTATTTCTGCGGGATTAAAGCAGAAACTCCATACAACATGAGCAAGGCTGTGATTTTTTTTTCCTTACTTCTGAGATCAGTGTACCACAATTAATTTCTCTAAGGCAGTGTTTCCAAAAGTGTAGGATGCGCCCCTTAAGGTGAGGGATGCATGTAATACTTGAGATGGGGGAAGGTTATGTGTAAGATGAAGCAAGACGATATCGAATACTAAGGAGGCCTCAACTGCCTGAATAATGAATATTCATTATTCAGTGATTAACAGCCTGCATGTGTGCTGTGATGCCTTGATGTTGCTGGATGTCATGGTTTAGGCCTAGTGCATAACTGAGCACCACAATGCCCCAAAAAAAAGGGTATAGTCAAAATAAGGACTGGGAGGGCTTCTCACCACTCAAAAAGGTCACGGGCAAGAGACACTCATCATAAGGAGAAAAAACAAAACTATTTTATTTTGTTACCAACATCAGAGTAGAACAATGGGAGATACAACCAGATCTTAAAGTCAAAACACCTTCCCCCCACCCCTCCCTTCTTCCTGGGCTCAGCTTTGTTCCCGGTTTCTTCTGAGGTACAGGGGGATGGGAGTGGGGGTTGCAGTCGG
>NW_010194229.1:84068-89137 GCF_000695765.1 Mesitornis unicolor | reverse complement strand
CCCCCACCCCCCCGCCTCCACCCCCCCAGATTAGCTGAAGGGTGTTGCAGTGGCATACGTTGATACAGGTCTTTCTGGAATCTATTCAGAGCCTCACTGGTCAAAGCTACTATACCAAAGAAGAAAATATAGAAAAGTGGAGCTTACATGTTGGGCATCTTTTAGTGTGATAAATTGCCTAGTAGCAGAAAATGTTTTGAGAATTCTCTCACCAAACATCTGGTTGTTGCTATCCACCAACAGAGCATAAGAAGTGATTCCCCTAGCTTATTTTTTTCTAGCAAGGACTGTAACTGCTAAGATTCACTTTGAAAGATGTACTGTTTTCAGATGAAGATCATAAATAGGCTCTGTTTTCCTACCCCTTGCATCTTTGAATTTTAGTTTTTAGATAACCACATTTAAGCAGAGTTTGCCTCTCTAATACAAAAGGATGGTCTTGTCCTTGAAGTGGGGTGGGTTTTTTTTCTTGTTCAGTCTGTTTTGATTCAGAGTGGAGGTATCAGTGAGGTCTGTCACCTCCTCTACTTGTTCAGGAGAGTCTGTTGTGACACAGTTAACAGGTACAAGCTAAAAGTGAGCTGATATTTAGCTGCTTTAAGGACTACAAGTCACACTCTTGTTTTCATTTTAGAAATATATTCAGGATTTGTGTTTTGAACTATATATTGATTAATTAGTGGTAACTTTGCATCTTTTGTGTCCAGCAGTTCAATCTAATAGTATTAGTTCAGCCTAATTATATTTGCTTCAGATTTGGCTGCTTCTGTATAAAAAGCAGAACCAACAGGAGAAGAAAGATAATCGTGCCACTGTTACTTGGAAAATCTGGACTACAATGCCCACTTAATACACATCTGTAATATACAACATCATGTGTACCTTGATAACAGTACTTTATTGGAAGGTTGTTTTCCTTGTGCTGAAGAGCATAAAGGACACTTCCATCTTTTTTTGTCTACTCATACGTGTAAAGAATCTTCAGCAATTGAAATTGTGGTTTGAATTAAGGCTCTTCCTGCAAATGAGCTTTTCTTACCAAAACAAATTATTTTCAGGTTAAGTTCCAGGAATCCCACAAAGAGAACAAGGTGTGTCCAGGGTTGTCTGTATCACCAGTGCTTGAGTTAATAACCTGGCACTTGCGAATGTGCAAAAACCATCTAGGAAGTTTTAACAAACAACTGTGTGGTTTTGTGTGAACAAGGCTACTAAGGTGTATAACTTTTGTGTTATTATATTAACTACTTAATCAAGTTGTATTTCATACTATAGAAAATATTTAGTCAAATGGTATTTCTGTATTCATTCTGAATTTAGTTTTCATTAATATTTTATTTATATCTTTAGACATGCTGTGCAAATACTCTTGTTTGTAAAATTCCTATACAAGCAAGATTACAATCCAGATTCACTGGATAGGGCTGTCACTTCTACTTGCTGGCTTGACACTGAGATAGTGTAAAGTTGTACTTTCTTCTAATACCACTTGCAGTGATTTGAGTTGTTGATTGAAACTTGGAGGGAAGTGTGTTCTCTCCAGAATATCCAGAGTTCTGGAAATGTGGTCTTGGCCCAAAGCTGGGCACAGTCCCTCTTTATGAACCTGCCTGTCTTGGTTTTCCTTCTTTTATCTCTTCTCAGATCAGGTACCACTTTGTAAATGAAAGAGAATGTTGCCTTTTAATGATGTTCTTTCCAAACAGTTTCCTTTCCATGCTTATTTTTTGCATATCCTCCACCTAAGACCCAAGGAAAAATCTGTCTAGTACAGATTGCTTTTCAGGTCTTTGTCAAGTGTCAATTCAAGATTTCTACCAAGGTCTCCTGTACGAGGAGGTGGCCCTTAATGGCCAAATAATCTTTTTTTACTTCCTCCAGAGCAGAATAACATTTGGTATCCACTTATTTGTGAAACCAGTGTAACTTCTACTAGAGTACTTGCATGGTTGCTGAAGTCTGAGAGTATAGCAATAGTGATACTGTCTAAAAAGCATTCTAAAAATCCACTGTCGTGACAGTAGTAGCAGGTTGCTATTGCATTCTAGAAAACTTTGTAGACCTTGTAGGTGAAGGAAACTAAAAAAAATCGGCATCACTGAAATCTGTGCTCAACTGGATCTGCAAAGTGTTGCTTTAATGTTGGACTTAACTTTTCAGTATACTTTCCTCCGTAATGGATGATATCAGTATTAGTCTCAAGTGTATTATTTATAAGGATGTGTATTCAGATTTTGTTACCAAAGTTGCTACAGGCCATTATTTTATTTCCATATCCAGTTGGAAAGAAATTAGAAAGGATTTACTCATACATGTTCCAATCACTGATACATAGAAAAACTCTTCTCAGAGTTGTTTGTTCATAAATCGAAGACTCAAGAGTGTGCATGCAAAATGCCTGGCCTTGAGACTGGTATCATTGGCAGTACTTTGGGTTCTTTGACCATGGGCTGCTTTACAAGACACCAGGCCTGCTGGCAACAGATGAGGAGTGCCTGTCTCCAAGAGGAAAAAGGATCCTGGGGCAAGAGCTAGTGGGGCTCATTGAAAGGTCTTTAAACTAGACTCTGAGGGAGATGGTGATAAAACTGAACTTGTTAGCAAGAAGCCTGGGAGTGGCGTGCCAGTACCTGTGGGACATTGTGGCAGTAAGGTCTTACAGTCGATCATGTCAGTGGAAGTGGGGCCTGGTGATCCATGCAGCAGCAAAGAAGAGAGTTGATAGGCTGGTGACTGTGGAAGCAACTGAGAATGGTTTGGTGGGAATTAGGGCTTCTCCCTGCAAAAAGGCAGCAGGACCATTAGCCCAGCTTAAGTACATATATACCAATGCATGCAGCATACACATCATTTACGGGACAGCCAGATGATCAGGCCCAGTCAACATGCATTCATGAAGGGCAGGTCCTGCTTAACGAACCTGCACTCTTTTTATGACAAGGTGACCTGCTTGGTGAATGAGGGAAAGGCTGTGGATGTTGTTTACCTAGACTTCAGTGAAGCCTTCAGTACTGTTCCCCACAGCATTCTTATGAACAGACTGGTTGCTCAGGCCTTGGATGGGCGTACACTGTGGTGGATCAAACACTGGCTGGATGGCCAGGCCCAGAGGGTGGTAGTGAAAGGAGTTAAATCCAGTTGGTGGCCAGTCACAAGTGATGTTCCCCCAGTGCTGGGGCTACTCCAGATCTTAATCAATGGTCTGGATGAGGAGATTGAGTGCTCCCGCAGTAAGCTTGCAGATGACACCAGGTTAGGTGGGAGTGTTGATCTGCCTGAATGTAGGAAGGCTTTTTCAGAGCGGCCTGGACAGGCTGGATTTTGCTGAGGTCACTTGCATGAGCTTCGACAAGGCCAAGTGCTGAGTCCTGCACTTGAATCACAAGAACCCCATGCAGCACTACAGGCTTAGGGATGAGTGGCTGGAGACCTGCCAGGCAGAAAAAGGACCTGGGTGTGTTGATCCACAGACAGCTGAACAGTAGCCAGCAGTGTGCACAGGTGGCCAAGAAGGCCAATGGTATCCTGGCCTGCATCAGGAATAGTGTAGCCAGCAGGGCTAGAGAAGTGATTGTTCCACTGTACTCTGCACTGGTGAGTACCTTGAGTACTGTGTTCAGTTTTGAGTGCCGCTGTACTAGACAGACATTAAGGTGCTGGAGAGGGTCCAAAGAAGGGCAACAAAGCTGGTGAAGGGTCTTGAGAATAAGTTTTATGAGGGGTGTCTGAGGAACTTGGGGTTGTTTAGTCTGAAGAAAAGGTGGCTGGGGAGACTTTATCACTCTCTGCAACTACCTGAAAGGAGATTGTAGAGAGGTGGGTGTGCATCTTTTCTCACAAGTTACAACTGATAAGACATAGGTTAGACATTAGGAGAAACTTTACACTGGAAGGGTTATCAAAGACTGGAATGGCTGCCCGGGGAAGTGGTAGAATCACCATCCTGTGATGTATTTAAAAGCTGTCTAGATAGGGTGCTCAAGGACATGGTTTAGAAGTGGGCATGGTGGAGTTAGATAACAGTTGGACTTGGTGATCTTAAAGGTCTTTCCAACCATAACGATTCTGTGATACTATTAAAAAAAGCCTCTCATGTGGTAGGTCAGTTTCACCACACACACATTCTCATGAAATGAGACCAATCTAGTTTCCGAACTACAAAATGGAGAGTAAACTTGGGAATTTATTTTGAAGATATAGCCACTTGTTTCTGAAAATATAATAATAAATGTACCTGTAATGACTTTTTTTTCTTATTCTTTTGATTTTAGACCATATTAAAATTCTTCTGTAATGGCTTCATTAGCATCTGCCGATGGTCATGCATTTTTCAGGTTTAATAATGCAAAATTGTTTAGCTTTGTCATAGAATTTTATGTTAATATTTTCTCAAAACTAATACTCAGTACTGGTGAAAGTGCTAATTTAATGGAGAAAGCAGGCTAACAAACTGGTGGCTATTCTGGTCATGGTACAGGCCTGAAATGTCAAGCTGACTTATTTTTTTCAGCATATTGCATGTGATGTTGCTGACTGTTTTTCCTTGAATGCAGATGTTAGAAAACTGCTATGTATGTTCTTCAAGCAGTTGAAATTCTTTGGTCAAGACTTGATTTGACGTTGTGAAGCTACTGGGTAAAATAGAAACTCAGTACTTCATGCAGTAACTGACTATTTTTTTCTTAGCTGAAAAGATTTTTGAATTGCAAAACATTAATGGCTGGTTTTGAAAATTTGTGGTATTCTAAGCATATTTTCTTACCTACAGCTTTCCATTTGTAGGGCAACAAGCTAATTTGGTTTAAGTGACTGTGAGTAACTAGCCATTTTGAAATTTCAGCTGTGGGAGGAACCTTGCAAAGTGAATTATTTAGTTTTCCTTCCTTGCATAATTTTCATTCTTTGTCTTTTATCCCTAGTCAAGTATAGTTTTTAAAGATATGAGCAGACCTACTGAGGTCAGTAATTACTTGACTTTGAGAGTTACTGTATTGCATAAAAATGAACTATATTAATAGATAGAATTTAACTGTACTACATATTTTTAGGAAAAAGATAAGCATAAATCC
>NW_010194229.1:42001-84037 GCF_000695765.1 Mesitornis unicolor | reverse complement strand
CCTGCTGAAGAGCTCCATTTCCTCTGATTCAGGGAGGCTAAGTTAATGCAGACGCACAAATACTACCATACCCAGGAGTGAAGGTTGCTATTTCAGTGTTGAGCTTATACAGTTTTAAGGGACTTCAGTTTCTATATTTCATGAAGCATTTTTCAATAGGGTAACACTGCAAGCTTTATTTAATATAATATGAAATAAATTTCTTTTCAAATTTAATTTAGTTGGTTTGCTTTTAAACAGTCCTGGTAAGCTTAGCAAAACCAATAATGACCTTCTCAGGATATCTGCGGCAGTAGAAGAAAAATAACTCTTATTAATACGAAGTATGCGTCATAGTCTGCGTTTTCCTTACATCTTTTTTATCTGCTATCTAGAACTTGTAAATAATGTTGCCAATCTGATTTCAGAATGCTGATGCTATCTGTGCAGGCTTATTGATGTTTGCTGTAGAGTAACTTTCTATTGTAGAAATAAACATCTGGATACTATACTGCTCATTTTCAGTTGTATCTACTGCCATTATGATGTAATGTTAGAGGGTGTCATAAATTAGCACGTTTCTGATTAGCATGAATTCCATAAATGATCTTTACTTCAAAAGTATGCTCGGGACATGTGCTACTACTTGCATTGTTTATATATGGTACTGCAGAAACTTCACATTTGCAAGAAAAATGTAAGATGATGATTTGATAAGATTACTCAGAAATAATTAGGTGGGTGTGTAGGCTGCTAAATGTATTTGATTTTAATCTCTAATTAAGAAGTTGGATTTTTTAATTGTTTTTGTGATGCAATAGTTTTTACTTCATTATACCTTCTGTAATATGGGACAAATTCTGCCTGTTCACTGTGCCTAAGTACAGGGTAAAGGTATTGGTATGAAACAATATTCTCCTCAAAGCCACTGACAGCCTATCTCCATAGTTCCTTCTGGATTCAGAGCAAGTACATGTTGGTGCCCTTATACACCTTGAACCTGGCATTAAAATTATGGCTAACCCTGAATTAATATCTCCATGCATTCTTTTGGCTGATGATAGATATAATTATGTTGTGGGATATGGTACTGCCAGAAGCATAGTGTTTTTTCATGTTAGTGCTGTCTGATTCTGAGGTTTATTCTATGAGGTTTGGAATTAGTTAATGTTACAGTGAAGGTATCTCTTTGTGCATCTGCAGGTGTGAATTCAAGCCTTGCTCCACTCCATTGCTCCAGTGTTTGCTCAGCTCTGCTGTAAGGGTATGCTTGGTCATTTGGGCTGGGAAATTGGAGACAACAAAATCAGAGCTTCAGATAACTGTAGCAGTCCTTGGATAAGAAAGTTAGTGTGTTTAAGCACACTAGACCAGTTGTCTTTCTCAGTTTAGGAAGAGTGTGACTGACTCATGGTTTGAGAAGTCGGAGTTCTCCTAATGCCTGGAGTTGGGGCATCTACTGGAAAATGATGTGCTGCTGTACAAGAAGCTGCAGCAATGTGTGTGGAACTGCATGGTACTGAATTGTGTAACTGCCTTCAGTTACTTTTCTAGATAACTATTTTTAATATCAGAATTTAGTAAACCATTAGTTAAAAAGGTAAATATTACATAGTTTTTTATTGAAAGCTTGTCCTTCTGTGCAGACTTGTATGTATAGTATGCTATTTTGGATGGCAGCCACAGCCTGATCTATCGATGTAGGTTCCCAACTTTCTTTTATTTTGTTTGTTTACGGGTTTTCATTGTATTAATGTGGATTAGAAAGGGAAACAAAAAGAAGTTATGCATTTCCACCTATCAGCATAACTCTGTTTTGACTTCATTATTGTAATGTTGTGAGGGGTTTTTTGGTTAGGTTTTTTTTTCTTTGCCATCTAGATCAGTCTCTGCACTAACTGAAGGAGTGACGTCTGACAGCAGTAATGCTAAGGCTGCTCTCTATGATTATTTCTTTAAGTGTATACAGCATGAAAATAGCTCTCGTCTCTGACAGATGAAATAAATTAACAGAAGTTTCTCTATATAACTTATAGAAAGTAAGACAGTACACAGAGAGGGATTTGTCCTTCAGATTGTTTTTGTTTTAGTTTCCAGTGGATGGATTTAGGTTAACAAATTGGACCTCCATTTAGAAAATTAGAACAAGATTGAGGAGACAGTTTAGTCTTTTCCAGGTGCTCAGATAGAAGAAAAAAGTGGGGAAAAGACAAGGAGAGGGCAAGTAACAGCATAGGCTCACCTGATGTTGAGTAGACTTTGAGTGCAGAATGCACTGCAAGAATTTTATGGGTGTTTGTAGAAGTCCTTTGCATTCAGTAGTGATACCATCACAGCACTTTTGTATATGTACTTAAATATAGCTTTTGAGAACCGTCTATTTTGAGAATACACATTTTAAGTGGCTTGCAAGATACGAGATCTCAAGAGAATTAACCATTTCCTTTGGCATCGTATTAGTTACAAAGAGAGCACTATTTTAAAGAGGATGCTAAAAATACTCTGTTCCTTGTCTCACTTTGAATTTCTTTTGATTGTAGATTTCTTGTTCTACAGCTTCAGCCAAATGTATTCCAAAATAATTTTAAAAGCTATGATGCAGTTGGGTTTTTTTTGTGTGTCAGTTTTTAATACACTTTGGTCCTATCCACTCTCAATCTGGAACATGTACAAAATCATAGGTGCAAAACTGAGTTATGTATAGCAGAATTTGGATTTTTATTAGCAGAAATGGATTTTCACCTACAGCATTGGATACTAATAAAACATCTGTTTTGCTGGTGAAACAAAAAGGTGTGTGTGTTAAGTGGTAAGTGGGGGCATCCATTTCTTTAATTTTATGTGATCTGCATCTGAAAATGTTTGCGGTGGGATTTGAAAGTATTTGTGGTCCTGTGTTTAAGTAAAGGAAAGCAGGTTCTTATCCAATATATAAACAGTCTTTTTATTTAATGGATTCTGTTTGATCTATTAAAGCATAATTGTTGTGAGGATAAAGTCTTTGAGGGAAGATTAATATATATTTAGATCATTACAAAATGATCTTCTTTCTCCTGTATCTAACCTGAAAAATAAAATTACAGAAAGAACAGAGTATTACTGCTCTGAAAACTTGTACTTTAAAAAAACAACCCTCAAAACTTGCCTTTGAAGTCTAAAGTAGAGATTATACTGTATACTAAAATATCTTTTGGTCACAAAGGTCATACTTTTGAATAGGTGACTGTGCTGAAAACATAATTCTGTTTACTGAGAACAGTTTTAAAGCCACAGAAGATGAGTAGGAAAAAGACTGAGCTTATTGCTATACATGTACTCATCTCATATCTGAGTTGACTTTTTTCCCCAGTGTTTGTTGTTTATTTCAATGTACTTTAACTATGTCATGTTGCAAGATGCCACAATATAAATTCTAAGAAGAATGTCTTCAGTAAGAAATACCATTTCCTAGAGGCATAGTTTATTTTCATGTCTTTCAGGATTTGTTTGTGGGTTTTTTTTAGACATTAATAATTAGTATGAACTTAAAAGTACAACTCAACTGAATATAGAATAATGTGGAACTGGAATAGGTAAGATTTTTCTTCTTCTGCCTGTATGCTTTGGAGTTCATCAGAGAACTGTCTCAAAAATAACTTAACTTTCTTAGTTATTAATTTGTCTTGTGGTGTTCTGTGATTTTCTGAGGATTTTCCAGGATAAACTTTTGGATTATTTCATTAACTGCAGCTTCCATGAGGCTAGAAACCTTGGAGACTTGTGATGCACAAATACCTTTATTAATTAACAGAATTAATTTATCAAGAGCATTTAGTGAAGGGAGAAAAAGCCTTCCGTTGAAAAGCTAGTTAAAACAAATTCTGTAAAGAATATTCCCTCAGCTTCTATAAAAATAAGAATTTTTCACATAAATGTTTAATATTAGGTTATTGTAGGCACTGCAGTCAGGTAATAGTGGAATTATGTGACTCCCTAGAAGGACTTTTTCCCTGTTCTGGCTCTTTTGCTATTAATTTAATACAAATATAATAGCTAAAGATGCTGTTATTTAATAGGAAATGTGCTGGTTTGGGGCATTGTTACTATTACCATATGAATTTCTATGTAAGTCTAATCTGTTTGGAAGTTAAGTCATCTACTTCCTGTGTATTTCATCTCAACTATTTAGCATTTGATCACACTAATGTGCTTATCTAGAGCAGAGGGTAGTTTTTCAGTGAATGTATGCAATAAAACTGGGAACTTGGTAGCACAGGCATGTGTTTTGGACAAGTACTTGGTTTCTGTTGTCTTCTCTTCTCTTTAGTTGCAATTACACTGACAAACAATATGTTGCCAGAAGTGTCTTGAGGAACCAAGTATAGGCTTTCAGTTTGCTATTCAAATTGTACAGGAAATGAATACAGCTTCAGATTCCCTCTCAAGGCAGACATTTTCACTGTTTTTCAAGATACCAACTCCTTGGCAGGCATTTACCTGAAGTCAGCACGCGCTTGGACTCACAAAATAATGTAGTGAGAAGATTATGTGTACCGCAGAGAAAAGCTGTCCTGTTGTTAAATGGTGTAGGGGTAAAAATTCTGATCATTTGAGAAAAAGCAATAGCATCTATCATTTTAAGATGTCTGACTTTACATTCAGACATTACCACTAGGTTCTTCTTGAAATAATTTATTTTTCTCATGTAAAATGCCATATAAAGGAGACCACTGAAGAATCACTTCAGAGTAATAGGAAATATAATAATTTAAATATTCATACTTTCACAGGGAAGATTAGCTTTTCATGACATACAGGATTTTGAAGGTGAAGACAGCAAATGCTGTTAAGAAGGAAGATTGTTGGAGAGTTCAAGTAAACCCTCTGAATAAATGAAAATGTTTCTCCATTAGTGATTCTAAGGCATCCTTAAGATAAGACAGTCTAGATTAACCTGGGTGTTGGGGTTTTGTCGGGTTTGACCTTACAAGAGATTTAATGACCGTTATATAAACTCAGTCTAAGTGAAGAGTCCCAACAGGTTAACAGTGCCCTATAAGCTTCATTTTTGGATGAAGTGGAAATGTCCTCCTGCAATCCTGACCTCCATTTCAATACCTCACTCTGGTAGTTGAAATGTTTGCACAGCCTGGATCAGAGATAACCAAAACAGGCACTGTTGAGGCTCTGGGTCACACCTGCTCGGTGTCATTTACATGCTTCATCAAGCACTGAACCGCGTCAACCCAATAGCTATGTAAAATTGGTTTAAAAATCTACTGCATCATTTGAGAAAGGATGGATATTCCCTGGCTTACTGAATGAACTTTGTTTTGTGAATGAGGATGATTTGAACAGTGTATTTTTTTTTTTTACTTAATATGACTGTTCTGAATGTAGGAGCTACTGAAGGAGTGCCTGATAACTGAGAACAACTAACGGGTAACACTACAGACTAGTGTGGGGCAACCACCAGGCACGATCAGTATGAACAAATAGCAGTGTCTGCGGAGCGTAGAGTATTTGGATCCAAGTGTGCTATGGTCTATTTAGTGTTTATACCTCAAGCAAAGTAGTAAGAATTTCCTGCTTGTTTCAGATGAAGGCTCTAGTCATGGAAAATGCTAAGTCAAAATCAGTGCCAGCTGCTAGAATTCAGTGCAGCACTCCTTATATCTTTGAGTTTTACATTTATCTCTTTCCTATGCTTGCAGAACAGGTCTGCGCTGTCCTTTATTTAGCCTTACTTGGGGATATCAGTCTAACCATAACGTTTTCACCTAACAAGCAACTACATATAGAGACTGCACAGAAATACTCACATACGTAAATATACAGTCCAGAAGTACTTGGAGGTGATACATATTTTCCTTAGGAGAACAAGAAAGTCAGTGATACCACTGATAAAAATACTGGTTTGTTGTTTTGTTGGTTTTTTTTTTGTTTTGTCGTTTGTTTTTTTTTTAAATCAAAGTTTAAAGATTTTTCCAAACAAGCAATTGTTTTAATCTTGTATTTTGTACAGCTTTTATCTTGAAATGTGTTTGTGTGAACTTGCATAACACTGCAATGCTTAAATTGAAAACCCTATGGTAGCATACTTTGCTGTCTAAAGAAAAATATTTTTTCTATCATGCAGACATTTTATTGGTCTTGAGTTTGTTGTAGTTTTTTTATTCAAAGAGTTGATACAACACTTGTATGCAATAGTACATACATATGTAGTATCTTATCTGTAGCAGCTCATTTTGTAATTGTATTGACTATGTAGATAACAATATCAATAAGAGTAATACCCCAGTGACTTTTGGTGTTAATGTATATTTTAGCAAATAGTTTATTTTTTAAAAAAGGTAAGCTTCAGGTCTGCTGTCTGAGTGTGGGTTGAATTCAGAAAACAGTTTCTATTCTCATCTCATTCTTCTGAAAAGAGATGGGAAAATAATAAAAATCAAAGCAAGCCTTATAAAAGGAATTATATTGGAATTTATACAAGCTTTTTGAAATTATTAAGGTCACCAAGTTTTTAATTCATATACAAAATTGAAAAATCAGTTATTGCACTTATTTTAGATTTCTCACAAGTACAAATTTATTCACATGTAGAAGATCTGCAGGAGCATGGTTTAAATATGATTGTTTGAGCTTGCAGCTTTTCTTACTTTTAGAACTATCTAAGTATCTTAAAAATTAAACATTTATGAGTAAATCTCTTGTGAAAGTCTAAACCACTCATCTTTAGACAGTATATTGTAGATGGAGTTGTGCAAGCTTCCTTGTGGAGCTGTGCCAGTACATGGGAATCTGAATCTGAAAAGTCCTCTTTATTCAGATACTGGACTCCTCAAGAGTAGGCTTTTGGAGTGATAAATGAAAATGAGTTTTCAGAAGTTACTCCTCTTTGAAAGCAAGCCTTGTTTCAAATTGAGTGTCTCACAGAGAAAATACAGTAAGCTTAACTCTGTGTTGTCTGGCATCTCTGTACTTGAGAAAGCTGTAGTATTTTTCACTGTTGTGTTCAACAATTTTCAGATTTTTTTGTATCTTTTCTTTTTAAGATGTTTTCTTAACTATACAGCTGAGGAGACCAATAACAAAAAGATAAATCCACAGATGATGAAAGGATTTTCCTGAGCTTAGTAGTTAACATAATAGTTTGAAAAGAAAAGAATTTACAAGTACTTGTTCAAATGCAGTATGTAGAGAGTGAATAAAATAAACAGCAAGATGTGTTGTGATAGGAACTCAGATGATCAAAGGAAACTACTGAATAGGCATAGTTATTCTTTCAGATAAAATAAGGAAGTAATTCCTTTGAGAGTTTTTGTGATCATTTCTGTTGGAAAACTTTGTATGCATTACTTGGAAATTCAATGAAGAGAAAAGCAATACAGCCTAGATAATAGTGTCAGCTTTGAGCACGAGGTGGCATGTGGACATAGCTTGAGCTATTTCTCCAAATAATTTGAATGGAAATATTGGATTAGTTAACCTCGTGTCAGGTCTGTTAGTTAAATAAACCCTCCAACTGTTCCTGCCTGAAGGATGCATAGTTGTGACTGAAAGATGCTGCTGCTTTTCATTAGAATTTTGTCAAACATATCCTGCTAACATAATGATTTTAAAATAAAATGGTTTATTCGATGGAAAAGGATAACAAGCAGAAAAGTCACAGCCTTTTCTTTTCACAGGGTGTTTCAGCCCAGTCGGAAATCCTCTTAGCCAAACACTGTTGGGTAGACTACAGACGGTAAGGAATTCTATCTTTGCATTTTGTTTAAATTGATGTTTAACTATAAAAATGTCATTATTCACAAGTTCTTATTGTAGAGAGGGCTTTTTTTTATCCCATCTTTATTCACAAAAGAGGTATCTTCAAGCAAATTGTCTACACGAACAATGTAATTGTCTACATGGACAACAGGTAAGGTCTCTGCAGCTAGCTGAGAAAGAGATCAGATATCTGCAAATGGAAAGCTTTATATTTCTTCAAGATTTACTTTCAGGTGTTTAGAAATAAATAAGCTAAAATCACAGTCTTGTGGTTTTGATTATTACTAAGAACACGGGCATTGACAAGTAGAGAGAGAAAGCTGGGACAATAACTTGCAATTGGATCATATATGCAGCACCACATCTACTCATATTTCACCTTTCTGTAGCAAGTGAAATCACATCTCTTCTCTGTTTATTTAATTGCTTATCTGTTAAATATTGTTTGGAAATGTCTAGTAATTATATTTGTTCATTTCTTTATTTCTGGTTTCCTGGCTACCATAGCAAAAATCCAACAGAATCTGTAAATGCCTTTAAATCTAACTGTACACCTTATAAACCAGGATTAAACACAGTACGTATGGACAGACTATTGATGGGAGAATGAGTGGTGCTTCTGTCCCTGCCTATGGCAGGGGGTTTGGACTAGATGATCTTTAAGGTCCCTTCCAACCTAAACCATTTTATGATTCTATGAATACTGGCCATGTGTGTGGCTGTAGGAAGCTGGGCCTGTTGTACTAGGGATGTTAATCCTCCTGCACCCATGGACAGAATGCCATAATTTAATATTCTGTCCTAATTGCATGCAAATTGTAATTTTTCAGAGAAATGTTAGAAATTGACATAAATTAGCTTGGTTCATTTATAGCTGTTTCCTAGTTTGGATTTGGGGTTTTGGTTCCAGTTGTTTCAGGGGTTTTTTTACACCTACGTTATTTAACAGAATAAAGGAAGGCTTTTAAGATACATAGGATTCACCAAGAAATTTTGAAAGTACCATTTTACATTGTTGTTTTCTTAGTGGCTAAATTATTCTTGTTTTCACATTTTCAATTTAACCATCAATATGTAGTTTTTAGGAAAAAGTATAAATTGTTCAATCAGTTTTTTAATGTTTTCCACAGCAAGCTCTATAAATATTTACTGGATCAACCATTTTGGAAAATACTAAATAGCAGCTAATTTAAAATATTTTCTTTCTGAGAGGATTCAATTAAAGTTTTGAATATTTTTTTTACTTTTTCTGTTATAAATGCAGTAATATATATAAATGCTGGTAAATGGAGTAATTTATATCCCCAAAGTAGCATATTTACAAATGATGAAATAGTTGAAGAGGTTTTGAATAATTTCAGGAGCTGGAGTATTTCACATGCTTTTGAATTATCTTTTTCCCTTTTTTTTTTTTTTTTCCTTTTTTTTTTTTTTTTTTTAAATCCCTGTGGGCTTTACTACCGCAGCTGTGTTTGCATTTCTGTTTTCTGTTTGTACATTGCAGGTTTCAATAAAGTGCAGCCTGGCACAGTGTTGGGGTTATTTTTTTACCTCTAGGCATATTATAGATTCCTATGCTCATTAAATATTTAAGGATTGTTATCAAATAAGGATTGTACTCATCTGAAGCTTAAGGAAGTAACTTTACAGTGTCTGCAGACAGATTAATTAAAACCAAAGGAGAGTACATTATCCTTATTAATTAAGACTTTTAGAATAATTTTAATTTAGCTATTGATACTGTTCTTGTACTTCTGTTTCCCATAGACTACATTTGTACAGTTATGTGTCCTGATCTAGGAGTGCATTGGCAATTAATTGGACCAGAGAACAAGAACAGAAATACGACAGTGCTAACAATATTCAATTATTTTATGCTATGTCTCAGCTTATTTAGCGTTTCATTTAAAACTTCAGTTACTGGGGTAAAGAAATTCCATGAGATTCTTAGGGAAGGAGAGGATTAAGTAAATTTCTAACCCTTGGGTTCATAAGGAAAAACAAAACCAATTATCTCACTTTTAAGGCAGTCGAGGGGGGTTTTTGAGCACAATCATTTCTTATTTAGTCTTCTTCAGAAAACAAACGAACAAACCAAAGGCAACAACTACCAAAAAAAGCCCAAAAAGTAACAGTCCTGGAACCTAGGTTGTTGCACACTGAGGCACAGATTTACTGAGCAGACCAGAAAAGCTTTAACACTCGTTCCCTTTGTCTTCACTGGAGTATTTACACAAATAACACTCCCAGTTTCTCCTCCATTCTGGCAGATAGCAGAGGTAGGGAGTTGGAGTGGAGAGAAGCAGTGGCATTGTGCACCATCCAAGAAACAGATGTTTGTCTTTCATGTCACCGAGTCTGTCCCTCTAACAGGAACAAGAGGGAGGGTGGCTTCAGTCCAGTATGCATACACGTTGGAATTCACCCCAGTATGTGTGGTGTCTGCCTAAGAGTAATCTTAGAAAAGCTTATTTTCTAAGTGTAGTTATTAAGAGTTAATGACTAATTGGAAATGAGACTTAATCTGTTACAATGAAGAATGTGTTTACATGTAAGGAAGAAACATATAAAACCACTGGCTTTTCATTTTTTCCATATTTTTTCTTTAAACTTTGATAATGTGGTATTTGAAATTTATTTGTTCAGTAGTAGAAATGAAATGCCAAAGTTTTTGCAGAAAAGGCAGTGATAACACATCACTTGTTCTTTCTCAGTGCTGCTTCTCCTTAGGGAATGTATGCTCTTTAATTCCCAAATCCTGTTGGCCATACATCTGCATGAATAAAAGCAAAACCTCCATTACCACAATCACTGAAACTGCCCAATTAATTACCTGAAATGGTCTCTTTTGTATTAGTGCCTTGAAACATTTTTGGGGGATATTTTTGCATTAGAAATGGCAAGGCTATCTAAGCAGGGTAGTCGTGGATAACCAGCATGATATTCCATGGTCTAGAACTCTGCATGAACTGATGGATCTACTTATCTTCTTCTGAGGATGTTACTTCCTAACAGCTTTGTTCAACCAAAATCAGTGTGACATGGCTAGCTTTTTTGTTCTTGTTTCTCGCAGATGGTCTGCCTCCCAAAAAGAGCAACTCCTCAGAACATAAAGCCCTACGTCTTTTCCGATGCAGTAAAGAATTAACTAGTTTCCATCTTGCTTTAAAAAAATGAGATGCTAGTATTGTATTAGCAGCAATGCATTCATACATTTTAGTATGTATGTTGCTTTTCTGGAATCCTGAAAATGTGGTTAAATCTTGTGACACCACATTAAAAAAAGATGTTTCTAAACAGAAAGACCAGTAGCTTTTGCTGGGTGTTACTTGCAGTGTAACTGGTGGCGTGGCATGCCAGAGGCAGCTCTGGTGCCTTGCTACATCTGTGGTAGACAGCTGTGGCAATTCCCCTGTCCTGCTGGAGGTAGGGTGTGTGCCCGCCCTTGACGTACTTGGAGTGTCTCTCTAAGAGGAAACTCTCTGGACTGTTGTTGCCTTAAAAGTTTAATGCAGTATCTGAGAACATTCAACACAGTCTCAGGATGACTCATGGATTTTAGCTTGTTATTTCCAAACAGCTCACTCTCTTCAAGCTTTTCTTATGTTGAGTCTTTGAGAGCACATAAATACTTTATTAAAAAGAGAGAGACAGATTGAGACACAATAATGGGGCAATATGAGTACCTGAACTAGATACTAGAATAATGCTGCTAGTAATTCTGATGAATCATTTTTGAGCAACAGGAGGCACTCCCATCCCACAGGCTAAGCACATTGCCTGCACAGTTCTCTTAACCTTGAGACTGGAAAATGAGAATTAGCTGAAACCTGTAAAGCAGTTCTAACTACCAGTAGACCACTGAACAAGCCACATACTCTGAACTGCAGCTCCACTGGTTTTTGTTCAAAATTTGTTTATCAAATCAGGCAGTTACTTCCCACCCCCCCAGCCCCATGTATGTACGTAATTATTCAGAACTCTTTAGGTGGTAGGCTTAGATGTTCTGGTAGATTATGAGAACTGAGTGCAACTGTTTGCTTTTATACTGTGTTCATTTGTATGTACTGTGTGTACCTGTAACTAGCATGGCAATACCGAAACAATCTGGAGACTGGATGGAAGCTCTGCGTTCAGGACAGTCAGTGCTTTCTTTCCTGTATGGGATAAACATAGCTGTTAGGGCAAGAATCTCTCTTCAAGAGAATGCCATTTATTCTGCTGAGGATTGCAATAATGATGTTCCTTGGATCACCCTAATAAAATATAAAAAAATTAAAATACAATAAAAAACAAAACCTCTCCCTCTTCACCCCCCCCCAAAAAACCCCAGAATATAAAAGGAGCAATACTTTTTAGATATATGTTCTAAAAAAAAACAACAACCCACCAAAACCAAACAATAGAAGAGAAATAAAAGTTAAAAGAGGGGCTGTAAAATACAAAAACGGTGAAGTATATTGGATAGAAATTCTCAAATGTTGTTTATATGGTACAATCTGTTCTGGGTTAAAATGTTGTTTATTTCACAAAGCTCATGTTTGATTCTTGTGTTTTAATTGCTGTGGAGTATTTATATTCTGCATTGTAGTTTGTACCCTTTGATGCACACAAAATCTAGGAACAACTGGTTTCCCCTCTGTGAAAACAGGCCATTGAAAAAAAAACAAAGTAATGCTGGCAAAGGACTTCCATCTCTTCCTTTGTTCTAATTTGTTGTTCCCTTCCTAATTTTCATTTTTTTTTCCATTTTCAATCTTTCAACTGAAGAATTCTATTGTTTGACAGAAATCAAATTTTGTAGGTAAAGGCACATCCTACTTATTACATTATATACCTACTCTTCCTTTGACTTTGTTGGAAGTCTGAAAAATAAGTAATAAAGATAGAACAATTAGAATTAAATGGAAAGTATTGGTTATTAAAACCAACCTGAAAATCTCCATTATACTAAGAAGCATCTTTTGCATACTGATTCTGAGGTAAAGTTCACTGCAACAACAACTTAAACTTCTACGGTAGTTGTTTGCAATGCAAGCAATGTCATCAATCCTCTTGTCTTCTCCTGTGTTGTCTTTAGTGTGGTGTATGTACTTTAAAAACTTAATACTTTTTTCTAAATATCTACATAGCCAATAATACTCAGTATTGCTTAACGCCACTTATGCTTTTTCTTTTTTAAAAAAGTATTTTATTATAAATAATTCTTACTGGTTTACAGTAGGCATGCAAATATTCAAAATTACTGTTTATTAAAATACTTAAAGTTTTAAAATAATTTCTTCTTCTAGAATGGTGACTGCCTGACTGCCCTGGGGGTGAGAGGAGGAAGCAGCTGTCCACTTGGGCAAGAGATAGTAAGTTTTATGTAATTTTTTTGCAGTATCTTCTATACCTGTTACACTGTATCAGTGCTTTTGAAAGTGCCTTTTTTTTTTTTCATGATTCCAAGATTTTTTTTGCTACCCTAGATTTAGAAATTTTTACAAATGGTCATAACCAGCATAACCACATCACTGCTTTTTTATATCACTCTTGCAAAATTATTTTGTAAAATTTTGATGAATATAGATTTTTTTGGGGGTTTTTTTGCTAGAATTTGCACCCAAACAGAAATTAACACGTCTGTCTGAATGTCATATCAGAAGGAATTCCTTTGCTTTGAGCATAATTACGAGTGGTTTCCACTCCTCTTTGGTCCTGAGATGTATTTCCTGTATCCCCTTATGCTCAGTTTCAGATCATAGGTCGTCAGAGAATATAATGGCAATTTCCACATTTCATTTAAACTATCAGACTTGCTAAACCAGTTGTATTACAGGAAGCATTGTTATTTTATTTTTTTATTTCTGGGAGGCAGAAAGTGGGACCTGCTTGATTGGTTTGAACTGTTTGTTGGCAGTGTCTCCATGTTACTGAATTTTTGCAATTTTTTCAAAAAAACCCAGATATTTACACTAGAACTCTCTTACAAAAGACACTGCAAAAAGAAGTATTTGTTGCTCTGCCTTTCATTGTTTTTCATGCTGCCAAGTAATTAGTGTTATATTCTTTTTTTTTTTTTTTTTTAATCCTTACCTTAAGTGACCTCATGATTTTCATAGAACTTTTGCTAAGGAAACCATTGCCACTTAACTGAACTGGGCACTGTGAGAGCACCCCTTACTGGACATGATTATGTGAGCTTCTAGTTCGATGCTATTCCTTTATGGTGCTCTTTAGAGTGTTTTAGTGACTCTATTGTATAGTTCATATTTCTGTATTGTTAACATCACATATTATTACTGTATTAGCTTTCCTAATGCAGGGAACAGAATTATGATAAAGGGTGTTACTTCATTGTTTAGCTTCTTTATCTAAGTTCAGGATTACTGAACGTGTATTTAGATAAATTTCCTGTCTACTGAGAACTATGTTGGTACTAACTCTTTGATGCTGACTAGTTCACAGATTACCACATAGAATTTACAATAGTAGAATCATTTCCATCTTTTCTCATTCATAACTGATTTAATCTGTTTAATTGGTGACATGGAAGTATGAAAATACAAGTGACATTGGCTGTATTTTTGCACACAGAACTCATAGATGATCTTACTTAAAATAGGAATACAAATATAAAAGCACTATGCAGTTCAGTGGACTTAGGATTTAAATACATGCATGATTAATGAAAAAAAAAATTTTCTCCAAATTCCTATCTTCACAACAACTTTGCTGTCTCCTTCAGTCTCTCATAACCTCCTGTCCCTCCTAATGATCCCTGTTTCTGACCTCTTTACTTGCAATTTCTTAGAGGTATTGGAGGTGAAGATTATATGTAGGGAAGCAGTGTTCTTTGTGTAAAATAGGTCATAATTTTGCTCTTCACTTATGATGAGGGAAGTGAGCAATTCCCTTATTCTTTCAGTTCACTTGTTTTCTTTTCAGTCTTCTGATCTGAATTCATCAAGACAGATTTTTGTTCATAGGGCATAGGAAATAAATAAGAAGTTATACTTGATATTTTCATATTCAGGATAGAAAGTAAGCTTCTGGTAACGTATTCTATGTAGTATGCATGGCACTGACCACTAGTAGTACTTTTTTTTTTAGGAAAGTATAGATGCACTGTATTTCACTAGCAAATGGACTTATTATGTGAAATGGAATGTGAATGTATTTTTGGCAGATATTTATAAAATTGTATATGCAAATCCTTATTTCTTAAAAACAAAAAAAGGTGGAGTGATTAAAGCAAAACTTTGCCTTCACAAATTTTTCTTTCTGTAAAATTTCCATGCTGTTGAAGTATTTATTTGAACACATGTGCTTCATGAGCATGCACAGAATGGGATCTGAAGGCGGTGTAACAATTCTGAGAAAGTGAATGTATGAAGTGTGGGGTTTTTTTTCTTTTGCTTCACAAGTAAATTGCTTATAAAACTAACAGCTGCTGTTTTGAAGCTAATCTTAGTGAATTGAATGTTCTTAACCATTTCTACAATCCCACAGTCCTTTATCTTGCCTCTCCTGCTGCTTTCCCACCACCCCTGATCCCATTAGCAAAACTTGAGACAGCCTCAGCTTTTACCAAAGTGCAGCTTTGGTTTCAGCTGCCTTTCTGCAAGAGGAAGTGAATGTTGCGCTTTTTTCTCTGTGGCATGGTTGTGATAAAGCTGTGGTGCTCTTATCTCTCTTTTAGGTAGTGGCTCTTTATGACTACACAGCGCATCGATCAGATGAGCTAACCATCCATCGCAGTGACATTATCCAAGTGTTATACAAAGATAATGATAGCTGGTGGTTTGGCAGGCTAGCAAATGGACAGCAAGGCTATTTTCCAGCTAATTATGTGGCTGGTGAAAGTAAGTTTACTGCTGTCTTCCTGGTATACCGGTGTGGGTTTAACTGATGGTCCAAGATTTTACTATGCTGTACTGTTTATTGTTCTGAAGATATGAATTTATGTAGCACACAGATGGCATAATGATGACTGATTGTGATGCAGAAATTGTAGAAAGTTAGCTAACCACTTAGCAAGTTGGCATACCTGACTTAGGAAGGTACTGGCACTTAGTTAAACATTCCAGCTTATATAGTACTGGCTTAATTATCAGTCGACTGGATTGATTCCTTATCTCTTCTTACATATAGCCACCTGATTAATGCCCTACCTTGACAATGTTTTAGGACCCATCAAAGCATTTCACAGACATCTATGTTTTTTATTAGGCAATCTCTGTTAGATTTAACCAGTTACTTTTCTAAAAATTCTTGATTTTCCCCCTACTTTAATGGAGAATGCTCAGTTCTCAAATAAGTGGATTTCAGTATGAAGTTTTAACAGAACATTAATGGTTAAATCTCGTACCTGAGCGTTGAACTTGCTACTAGGTCCTTGTCATTAAAACAGTTTTGATTAAACTAATACAGACAAACCTAAATGAATCTGAACAAATAATATAGGAAGCATCCTACTGAGTCAACCAATGTAAAGGTGCTCAGTGTTCTGACAGTTGTTAGTATTTAGCTTGTGGACATAGTGTGCTATGCTACGAGAAATTCTTCAGCCTTCCTAAACTATCAAACTATCAGTTATACTGGTGTTTAGAAATCTTTTAACCCAACATTTCTCAAGATGTTCTCCCCTATTTTCTACTTCATCCCTCTGTCTTTCAAGTGAAGCCTAGTATTTATGCCTCCTTCCTTAAAAAAAAACAACACAGACTTGGACATAACACTGTGCTAACTTGATGATGGTAATTAAAGTTAGCTTAAACTACTGCCCTTCCTCTTTGATCTCCCCTTGCACATCCTGTGCATTTTCTCTTTCCTTTCTTCCTTGCAAAATGAGCCAGAGAGTAGTCTGTAGGAAGTGTCTTCAGCGATGGCCTGTTCTTAAAACAAAACAAAAGTTTGGGGGCACTTGTCCAATTGTGCAAAAAAAAGCCTGGTATAGAACTTGTTTCACTTGGTGGCCATTTTGTTATTCAGTCAAAAGAAATGCATGTAATAAATTTAAGTATCAGCTGCATTACTGTCAGCATGGATTTTGTTCTTAGTCATGTAAATATTTGACTATGTTTATTTTATATAATTACCTATATATAAATTACATTTAAATCTAAACTTACTAATATAAATAAATGTAAATAGCCATATCTTATAAAATTCTTATAGAAAGCTTTGCTTCAAACATTTTTCACCTCTTTCAGTTCACATCCCATTATTGGCTAGATCATAATGTCATGCATGTTCGCATAAAGTAGATACTTTCATAATTCTTTCATGGCTGTCATAATGGTGAATTATGGATCCTGTTTTCAGAAGAATATGAAGAACAACCTTCAGGTTTAGTACCCGATTCTGCTCCTCTCCTACCTGAAGAACCAGCAGAAGCAGAAGAAGGTTCTCCAACACTAGATAAGGTAATAACTTGAGAAGGATTCTGTAATAATGCTGGAGTATGTCCTTTGTGTGCCAGGTGGACTGTATTAAGTTTCAGTCTTTTTTGGAAAAATTTATTATGCGTAGACCTCATTCCTGGCAACCAGGTAGGTTGTCAGGTAATGTCTAATCTTTCTCATGTGGAACCAGCTGTTCCATCATGCGGCAATTAAATATTCTGCCTATTCTTGCACCACTTAATGAGTAGAAAAGCTCCCATTGACTCCAAGGTTGACAGAAATGTCTTCCACAGCTACCTGATGTAAATAATGATTGAAGATACAATTATTTGTCAAAACCTGAAATACTTTTGGGCACTTGACTATCGTTCTTAGAATATGCACTGCCCACAGCTTCTTCAGATTTTCTGCCATGAAATTTCCTTATCTATCAGGTTGTTTAGGAAAAAGCTGTGATGCTTTTCTCTTGAGAGTTTTCAGTCCATGTAATAATATCCTAATTAAAGATATACAATGTGATCATTAAGCCTTATTACCAGGCCAGGAGATACGCTGCATCTAAACTTGCTTACTTGTAAGTCAGTGGATGTTTCTGTTCAAAAGCTGCTGATGGATCTCTGATGTGAGTGACTGCACCCATCCTGTAAATTGCTCAGGAGTGTGGACTATAGAGACTTATCATTTGGAGAAGGAAGCAAAAGAAAGGC
Source organism: Mesitornis unicolor (assembly GCF_000695765.1). Taxonomy (NCBI): domain Eukaryota; kingdom Metazoa; phylum Chordata; class Aves; order Mesitornithiformes; family Mesitornithidae; genus Mesitornis; species Mesitornis unicolor. Next base: position 66,210 of record NW_010194229.1, on the reverse strand, counting down.
TTTTGTCTTTGCTTTAGCTGGAGTCTCTCCACTCTGACCATATACTTACGTTGGGTTGCAATTGCATGTGCCATTAGGTCATGTGTCATTAGGTTTACGTATCACATATTATAATGTGTGCAGAAGCATTCCTGTTTCCGTGGTTTGAGTAAGCGGTCAGAATCCAGTATGTATAGAAGAACAAAGAAACAACAGCCAGTTTTTAGTCAAGGAAAAAAAATAGGGCTTTGATTTTTGTTTTCATTTTTTCGGATCTTTGGAGAGCCTGCTATGTGCAAAGCAGGTCAAATGACTCTCACTTCTCCAGACACACTGAGATTAGAAACTTTGCATAGCTTATGTTCCGCTTCTGTGAAATAAGACTAATGATCGTCTTAAAACATGGGTTACTTTGTATGCAAAAAAAAAAAAAAAGTAATAGAAATTAGTTCAGAAACTGGTGGAATGTAACATTGTTTTTATACCAAAATGTTTGTATCCTTCTTCAGTGTGCTTTCCACAGCTATTAATTTAGTCAAATGATACCTGAGTTATGTAGTTACTAACATAACTACTTTAAAAGTGACTTTTGTTCAGATTTCTTTCAAAGGACTTGACTTTTCCATGTACTTTTCCAAAATGGAATCTAATGTTTTGCATCTGATTACAAGACTTCAAAGCCGCTGTGTTGCTTAGTTAAGATTTTTTTTTTGGTTTTCAGATGATTAATCTAATCTTTACTGCATAATATATATTGCAATGTTCAAGATTAAAATGCTCAAAGCTACTTCTACTAACCTTTTTTTGTGTAGCTTTGTTTTTAATAGGTGAATAGAGAGAGGTGGCATTTAATAAATAATTGAGTAGAGATTACTCATTTGGTGAGCTTGTTGAAGCCATCTGTCTTGTTGAAGCCAACTGCTATAAATCAAATTACTAAGTATTTTGTTTCTAACTATACATTAAAAAACTGAATTAATCACTACATGGAGCTGTAATAATAGATTTGAAGTATCTTTTACCTCTTCGTAGCTGAGAAACTCATAGCCAAACCATTGTCCAAGAAAGACAAGAGTGCCCTACTTCCAGGTAGTCCTCTACAGGCAAACCAGAACAAATACAGGAAAATTTACATTACTGGGAAGCATGAAGATTTCTTTCATCTGTTGTCTAGATTGCTGGCAGCAAGGAAGGTAGCCAAAGGAATATGTTGCTGTATTCACCCAGTTTCATTCATACCCAGATTAGAAAAGAGAGAAGTGGTGAGATGCTTATTGTCATTAGATTTGATAGTTTTTATCCACAAGTTTTATGTTTTAATCTAGTAGGAAGCTAGCTGATTTAGAGGATCAAAATACCAACCAATGTTACTAACATTTACAAGCAGTCTTTGTTGTAATGGCTGAAATTCAAAAAGCACCTAAATGACTGGGAAACACAAATCTAGCTGATCTTTTTAATTCAAGTTACATAAGCACAGTATAAATCACCAAAAAGACAGTGAGTTGAATCAAATGATGAATCAAATCTCTCTGTAAGACTTATGATACCTTGAAGTGTAATGGTTTTACAAAAGCTGCAGAGTTCTGCATAGAAGAAACAAATTGTCATTCAGCTGTTTTTCATACTGAAGGAAAGTTCTACAATGCTTTGGCTTTAGGCAATACCAGATACTTCTGAGACAAAACTGCTAAGACGACCACTGAGGGGGCCGATCGGTTATGGCAGTTCCTGTGTTGCAGCAGTGACACAGCAACTTTTCTTCCTATTCCTTTAATTTTACTTCAGTATTAAAGCTGATGAAAGGAAATACCTATTTCTTTTGCATGGGAAATATGAAAAACTCATTTTTTTGTAATGCCTTATGATTTTATTTTTTGCTTTGACAGAAAATAAAGCAGTTTTTTTTAAATTCAGAAATATTTATTGAATAATTAAGTTGTTACTTAATTTTCTACCACAATCAGGAAAATACAACTGAATTTTTGCTTGTGTTCATTTTTTGGCCACAACCATGTTTTCCCAAATACTTAGTTATATCCATTATGCTATATCTATTGTTCTTTCTGGGTTGTTTTTTGTTGTGTTTTTTTTTTGAGGAATACTTAAATATTTAGCTCTGCTAAGACTACAAAAACACAGCTATTGTGAAAATTGTCATAGAAGTTACTTGTGAGATTCTGATACTGCATGAGACTAAATAGGGCACTTAAAATGTAGAAGAATACTATGGTTTTAATTACTGAGAATGCCAGATAGTCTAATTAAAAGTAGTTTTCCAACTGTAGGTGTTATCAATGCGTATCTAGCTAATCAGAATTTTATGGTGAGTGAATAAAATGGAATCATTAACATTAGAAGAGGGTGTAATACTCAAGATCCAAAGAACTTGCTTTCAAAATGCATTCTACCGTCAGCTTTGCATTCATAACATAATAATTTTATGCAAACCTTGTTTTCCTGCCTTATGAGTTACTTAACTCCTGAGCCACAAAATTAGGTCATAATCATCTTTAATTACAACATACATCTAAACTGCCAATAGAAATTTCATGGAGTGAAGTTCTCACTGCACTGATGAAGGATCCCAAGGAATAGAGATGCACCTATCATCTGGCTGCTCCAGTAAATGTGCTGTTTTCAGGTTCCTTAAGCTAAAGGCAGAAAAGACAGGAGTTCAGATAGGATTCTATAAGAAATCAGAATTTAGGTTTTGCTGTCTATAAAGTCTTGTGAATATGTTTTATAATTTAAGGTGTCCTACAACTCCTTATATATAATGCATCTAATTGGATTCTGAATGTTAAGTACTCGATTCCATGTTATATGAGAATAATGGGTAGTAATAGATAAAAACAAAACAGTAATTTTAAATGTCCATTAAAAGTGTAAGAAATTATTCTTTCTAGTATATTTATGTTTGAACAATGATGTAGAGGTGTCAAATAATGATTATAAGCATGAAAAGAAAAGGGTTACCTTCAAGAACTACGTTATTATTGCACAATTTGTATAATCTACCCAGAGACCATCACTTGATTCCATGTATATTTAAGCAAATTTTGGGATTATCACTGTTCACATAAATTATTCATGTTCTTACTCTTCTTCCCCTAGAGTAGGTTGTTGTGGAACTTTTGGAATACTTAGCCTAGCATGTCTAAAACTAACGTGCCAAGCAATTGATGCTTTTCCCCTGACTTGAGCTTTTTTGATGTGGGTGTTTTCGTGGGCTCAAAATTTATGTATAAGATGTAAATAAATTTAAAAAGCATAGAAAACTTGTTCAAAAATGTTTCCAAAAATACTAGCAGGAAATGTTTCTATTAGTTTCATCAACAACTTTGACTTTATAGTTTTTGCTGTTTCTGTTTTCTCCTTTAATGGTGCCTTTCTTCAGGTTACTGGAAACACTGCAGTGACTGGTTATCTTTTAGGAAGAGGAGGGACTAGGAAGATGTGATAATGTTAATGAGGAAAACATTGAATTATTAGTACGGTGGAACTCTAGCAGTGAGTAGAGCTGAAAACTTTCATGTTATAAAGTGTGTTCATTTTCAAGGTTCAGAGAGGTTGCAGACCAACAAAAATGTGGTATTCAATTGAATTAGAGTGTATTAGAGTGAAGTTTATCATTCTGGGCTTCATTCATGCCTAATATGATTGGGCTGAAAGAAACTGCTTTCCTAGAATCAGGCAGCAAAGCTGCTGTGTGATCTTCAACGTAAACTGTTGAATAGGCATTATAAAGTAGAGACATCTTTGCAAATCCTGCTCTTGAAATAGTAATTACTTTGATTGTTCTTGAAATCCTTCTTCTGAAGGAAATGTTACCATGGTATGAGGAATAGACTGTTTTTCTTAAACATTACCTGACACTAACATATTTCACCTTTTTAGTTCTGTAGTTTCCTATTTTTAGATATTCTGTTTTCCTTCAAAATGCAGTTTGTACTGTTCAAGTTGAGTTACTCTCTCACACATGTGTGATGCTGCTTTATTTGTAAGCTGGTAGCTCTTTCTTTTTTGACTCCAAAACCACCTCTGTGGATCCTAATGTGTTCTGTCTCAAAAAATGCTTGTACCTGTGTCTGTAATATTAGTTGAGCCATTGAAAGAAAAAGTATCTGGTTTATAAGCAAATTAGTATCTACTGGGGAATAAAAGATGAAGTGACATCCATCATCATTTGCTGTAAGTGACTGGTCTGTTTAAAGACAGAAAGATTCAGGCTGAGCCTCTGAACTGGTCAAGCAGAACCAAAAATAATATTGAGGGATATTTGTATTATTAAGATAGGTCTCAGGAGCAGCTAACTTCTCTATCCCTATGCTTTTCTCCTTGGGTCCTCATAGTCTCTTTCTGAACAGGATTGAACTATTTTTATGCAAATTTTAATGCAAAGCTGTAACCACAGATAAATTCCCAGAGGCTAAGACTTCAAGACTGAAAACAGCTGTTCTAAACCGTAGTGCTCCAGTCTGAAGTATCTTGTCTCCACCCTTCCTCCTCTTTCTTTTGCTGTTTCTCAAATAGTCATCTAGTTGATGTGATTTCTGAGATGCAGTATTTGTCAGTCTTGAGCCAGAACTATGGTTTTCACCCACACGACTTCCTTCTGGTTTCTCCTAGCCCTGAACAAGCCCAGGATTTTTCAGTTTCAATGACTAGACAAGGCAAAGTCCTCTCTGCCTGTGTCTCTAGCTTTCATGAATGGAGAAGCTCGGGAGTGTTGGCTTAGTCCTAAACACTACAGTGGTTTAGCTGGTTTTATGGGAAAAGAGAAATTCGTGCCAATGACACTGTTGATACAGAGCCATGGTTCTGCTAGATACTCACAGCTAAGTTAATACTGCTAGACGTACGGGTTACGACGTGGTGAATCTGATTTAGATAGGCTTGTTCTTTAAAAACATTAGAGGGGGAAAACAGCAATTAGAAGTTAATTGCATTTTTAAAGAGGAAAATCACGGCAAAAGAAATAATATGTAGTGGCACTAGCAAAGCTTCCTGCTAGTTGTTATTTTAATGGGAAAATGTGTGGAAGGGTACAGAATATCAGGAAAGGAGATGTGTGGTGTGGTGTTACGGCATTTCTCCCAGACCTGACTCGTTCAAACAGTTTTGACAGGAGGCATCAACATGGTTCTGAAGAGTTAAGTACATTGCTATAAATCTTATATTCATGGACTCTGTAATATAAAGCAAAATACAAACTTAATGCTGAGCTTAACGTCCTAAAGATTACTCTGAGAAGACACAGACATGTTCATTCTTGCTGTCTGTGATCCAGCGAATCTTTAATTAGATCGGGCTCTGTAGAAACAGATTCTATGGGAGAGTTGCCCTTCTGCAGAGTAGGCTGCAGAGCAAGAACATTTACTTTCACCTGAGTAGACTGCCTACACCTCTCCATTCTGTCCATCTATCTCTTACTCTGTTGGAGTACCTGCACAGCCTAAAGGAAAGCACTAGCAAAGATGTAGACTTGGGATGAGACTTTATCCCTGGTATTTCCTTCAGATGCCCTCTGCTTCAGATTTTGCTCTCAAGTGCTCTCTGATGGGTATGATTGTTTCTGTGAGTGCCACAGAGATGGTTTAGTGCCTGACTTGCTGCTGTGGATTCTACAGCATGGGTCAGGAACAAAAATGTTTTTGTGTGTTTAGCCTTTAATTGTTTTGCCTTGGTTGCTTCTTATGTGGCAACACTGAGACAATGTTAAGAATCAAAAAATAGAGATCAAATGCACTGTAAAGCAAGCAAGTCTTCTAAAAAAGAAAAGTATATATTTTATTACAATCTTTATTTTTATGACAGTAAACAAAGAAAAAGAAACTTCAGAAAATCTAAGCTTCTACAGTTGATATGAACTGATGTTCTCCTCTCCTGGTGGGCTGTATCTTTCAAAGGGTGGAGTATTAGAATATGGCAACAAAATTGAACAGCATTAATGGCAATATACAAAGGAGCTCAGATTTTGTACTGTGTTCAGTATTTGTTCTTGTGAACAGAAAAGTTCAAGATACAGGAATTATCTAACACTTTTTTTTTAAGCAGACAGAGCCCTAATAATTCTATATTAATATTTAAGCTTGCAATCTTGATGACTGTAGTAGCTACCACTGTATCTGTTACAGTGCTAGGTTTGCTGAATCCTTGTACAGACACAGTGACAACAGTGCAGAGCTGTTTGGAGCTTCCTGTGAGATCTGCCCATGCATAACCAGAGGTCGAGAGGTTCAGAAACAGAGAAAAAAGAGGTCAACAGCCTCCTCGGCCCCTGCATACTCTAGAGTTCTGTGGCTTGCTCCTTACATTAGCATGTCCTTGATGTATTCTCAGTGTCTAAGTGTTACCACTACCTCCTTAGTCACCTACCTCCTGCCTGTTTTCCCAGCCTCCACTCACTTATTCACTGTGCTCCTCCTGCTGCTTCATCCCCTTGTTGCACCAGATCTTGCACTGCCCTCTTGCATCTGTCACTGACCCTACTTGTTCCTTCAGTACTGCTACTGCTTATTCACATCACTGGGATGGGAAAAGCAGTTCGAGGAGTGGGCTGAGGGACACAGGTATGTGGAATAGGGAAGAGGGAGGTAGTGGTAGTGAGATCTGGTTCAATAGGATCTGGTGTCTAGTTCTTGCCTTATACATTCTTGAAAGTTTGTAGGTAAGAACGGTCTCATATTTGAAGTGTACTCTGGAGTTTTGGGAATCTGCTGTTACAGACCCTAGGAATTCTCATTCGTTGCCGTGTCAGGTTAACACAGCTATTCCAAGATATAGGAGGGTATTTGAGAAATTTAGAAACAATATAGTAGGTTTTGCTTTAGGCTGGCTGTGAACCCAAAATTCAACTAACAGTCTTAGAAAATCATAAATGTGGGCTAAGTTTTGAGGGTTGAGTTGGCTTCAAGCCCATTCTTCTCCTTTACTCCCTGAAAAAGCATTTTTTTGAAAGTGCCAAATCTCTCCCTCCCTTCTCTGGCCTAGGGCTCCAGTATCCTGAAAGAAACTTTTTCTCCAGCTTTCCAAGGTCTTCATAGTAACCAAACAAACACTTCGAGAACATAGCTGTCCTGTCAACTTGAAATAGTTGAGGTTTTCACTGACAGCATTGTGATATGAGGTTTGAACCCACAGTGTGCTGCTCTGCTTTCCACAGCTTTGAGGTACTCTGGAGGCCTGGAGTTCCTGGCTGGATGTGTAGTGTATCCCTGGTTCCAGAAGAACAAATTACGAGTGAGAGATAAGGGCTTCTGCCCTCCACAAAAATGAAACTATGTGGGTATTAATCAAATATTTGTGAACAGCCTGAAAGAAGGCAGAGAAAGTAACCTGTTCCTGAAGACAAGTAAACTCAGGAAGAACACTCACATTTCCTTACAGGAATTCTTGCAGTAAATATGAGACTTGTTAGAATTAGAGTAGGTGTGATTATGCAGGGAGCAAGTTGTATAGACCCCCTAATTACATTGGAAATTAGAGGATTTACTTAAACTCTTCCAGGTTTGGTTGGTTGGTTTTAGCCCTGTATTATAAAGTATCCTGGAATGATTTGAACTGCTTTTGACTGAAACTTGCAGGGTTAAAAAAGTAAACACATTTCTCTTATTAAAACCATGGAATAAAATGGCTTGTTAGCATTCCTTCTTCAGTCAAGCAGTAGCAGAAATAACTTCATTGTTTACAGACTGTGTGTATTTTAAGTTTACTTCAAGCAGATTAATAACCTCTTGTTTCTACACATATACCTGAAAACTGTCTTTAATTTGCAAGTAGGTTTTGGGGTTTTTTGGTTGTTTTGTTTTTTTAAGCAGGGTACTGTTTCCTTGTTTGTAACCACATAGGAGTTAACATTTTATGGCTGATAGACATTCTTTTTCAAACGAGGTATATTCTCTCCTTATTCAGGAAGCTGGTGGGTTTTCTATGTACATGTGCTGGCCTCATTGTCTGTCTTCTTTTTACCTTCCTGCTTTTTTTTTTTTCTTTTACAGATGTCACCAGTCATCAGTAAGCCAGGGGACCTAAAATTTAGCTTGAAGTGTGAGACAGATAGAGACTCACCTGCGACACAGTAAGCAAGAAATGCTTAAAACAGTTTGCGTAGTTATTTCTACAACTGCTGTTAGAAAACTGTGATAAATGTTGGGTTATATTGTTTTAGCAAGTAAAACAAGAAGTTAGCATTAGGATAATCATTCAAAAAGTGCTTCGCACATGAAATGTGAAGGAATAACAGTTTATAATGTGTATACACACACATATACACACACTGTCTCCCAAGAAGAGCAAGAACTATAATGTATATGAAAATCAAAATTCGAGAATATGGGATTGCCCTGTAGTATCCCGTAGCTATGTATTAGGCTTTACTGCTGCAAAATGAAAACTGGTTTTCACCTTCTAAAAATTAATACAGAATGCAAAAGTTAGTTACATACTGGGAAGATGCAAGCTAGGATCTTGGATTGACACTTGCATTTTTTAAAAACTGCATGCATTCGTTGTGAGAAAGCTGTAAGCAGATAAGATCTCAGCATTTTAAACAAGAGCTTCCAGAATATCTTTAGCTATTGCAATCATTTATACTTCAGAAAATACATCTGAAAATGCTTCCTGTGTTTGCCATTATAGGTATCTGTCATCTAAGCAAAGTTATTTCAGTGACTGTATTCCAGACCCATATAATCTGTGCATATATGGTGTAGATGCAGATACATATCTAATTTTAACTTATGTATAAATCTTAATTTTCTGTCTCCAGCTGTATCTGGATTTGAAAATAAATTGTGAGTTTAAAGTTTAACACTCATAGATTATGAGGAATGGGCTGTATAACTACACATTGACAGAATTCAACGTTGAATTTGGGACATGACTTTTCTGATAGGATGTAGACTAAGGAAGGAAATGCCTTAAAAGTACAGTTACTGTGACAGTTGATACAGTCCCTTAGAAGCCAGTATCAAAAATTTGGTATGACTCAACTCCATTAGTAGAACTTCAGGAAGCAACTATTTTGAGTGACCTTTCCAGGGAATCCACTGAAAAGAATATGGGACCACAGATTTAAAATGTGGAATCACAAATGATTTAATCAAATTCAAGGATTTTGAGTCATATCAAATGTGAAATACTCATTTTAATGGAAACTAAGGCTGTCCTGAGAAGAGATCACACTGAAGAGTCATGCTGAAGAAAGAGAGCCCCAAAACTGCTTCACTTATGTTCCAAAAAGGTGAGAAGACACCTACATGCCTGAGTCACTGGAGTGTACTCCATTCTCTGAACTATAGAGAGCACAAGCGTCATGGAAGATGCCCATCTGAAGTCATGCCTCATGTCATTGCTGTCGCATCTGGTCAAAGAGCAGTGTTGCAGAGCCCCATTCACAAGCTTTCAGGGTACTGAGCCATTCGTATCTGATCATTAGTGTAAAGGTGCCATGAGGTAGCATTTGATGTTATACCTTCTCAGAGGAAAACCAATTTGAAAAGGAGGGAGATAGACATGTTGGTACTACACAGTGCTGTATTTTCCTTTCATGTACAGGATGTTCTAGGCTGTATTACATTTTTGCTGCATTTGTCACCAGTGCTTGTGTTTTGTCTGATGTGGTGAGGGCAGTTTTCACTGCATAATTTAAGATCAGAATGAAAATCTGAGTAATGTTTATTCCTGAACTAAAGCTTGAAGCTGAAAGCAGGTGCTTTGCAAGCTCTTCCATGAACTAGAACATAATGAAATGTGATGTACTTCTTTTTGTAATTATAGCAGAGACTGCACATACCAAGTTTTTTTCAAAAGAGGCTACAAGTTTTTGGCCTTATTTTGAGAGCTAGAAGAGAAAAGGGTCTTCTGACATTTCTCATGCCAGTGGTTTGAAAGACTGTTTCATACTTCGGTTTATAGGCTATCTATATAGTACAGATTAGGTAATAAAACATCTCAGAAACATGGCTTCATATTTTTCATGAATACTCTCACTACTTTGTGCCTGAAACCATGACCTGTAGGGGCTGTGACAGAACTGTGGTTTACTCGTTTGCTGCAGTTGATGTGTCTTGAAATAACCTTCAAAAATTACACACATGCAAGTGCTGCGATCTTAACTGGAAAAGTTTTCTGTATTAGCATCTAAAAGCAGTATCAACATGACTTGGGGTCCAATCCAATCTGTACTTGAATAGTTGCTCCACCTAAAAAAATTTATTATCTTCCTGTTTTCTGTGAAACTACACTTAATATCTATGTCACATGCTAGTGTATAATAGGACTTACACAGTAAATAAACTTTGTAAGAATCGAGTGAGATGTGATTGCCACGTATGCACTTTCACTATGGAGAAGTGAAACTGTTAGCACAGGCACAACTTACTATAGCTTTCTTTGAGCCTCCAAATGAATGTTTGGTGTTTTGCCTATTAGAACAATATTAATTATGGCCACTATACCTCTGTAAAAGAAAGTGAATGGTAGGCCCTTATGTCATGTCTGTCTCTCAGAATTTCTGGATGAAAAATAAGGCTTTGCAGTAGGAAAACAATTTTTTTCTAAGGTGGTAGTGGATTTTTATCTTAGCCAAGCAGTTAACATACCTTCTGCAGACTCTAGAAGAAATAGAGTAATGTCCCCGTAACAGATGCCAGGTGAACTGAGGTTTTTATCTAAGTATCTCAAAGATTTGATACATCGTCGCACCTGATGTTCAAATAATAAAAAGATGAAAACTACTTCTCAAAATTTGAGTAGCTTTATACTGAAAATCTGCATAGTAGCGTCACCCCTCAAATATTAATGATTAGATACTATTTGTCAGTACAGACATTATCTCCTAAGATATGTTCCTATTGTACAGTTTTGTTGAGCTACACTAGGTAGTGCTCTCTGCATAAATTTGCAAGTGATTATGCATCAGACCCAGCTGAACACTCGGTTTGATAGATTGGTACGTTTATTACTGACTAATTACTTTATACCCCAGTTTCTTCATGCAGCAGTACTTCTCAAATTGTTCCAGGAATTCTAACACGGAAGATCTTGAGGATGTTTTCCTTCAGGATGTTCCAGTATTAGAGCTGCAATAATTCATGTATTCATGAATATAGAACTTAGCTTAAAAAAATTCGAACCATGGGCAAATAGCTATCAGTCCATTGGCAATGCTGATGTGTAAACATTTTCATTTATAAAATATGGTTACATCAGGACAGTATCACCAACTGCTGCTCTTGCAGCACCCTTTTGGGGAAACTGCACACATGTCATTACATTCTTCAGTCTTGATTCATCTACTCTCTTATATATTTCAGTGACATTTGATATAACAGTTCTGTTCACAAACCGAGACCTCTTTGTGCTGTGCACAATACAAATTTGAACAAAGGCAGTACCTGCCTTTGCAGGGTTACAGATTAAGTATTGCTGCATGTTTATAGTTAGATAATATATAGTTAAATAAATTACAACTTCTGTCAAGAGTGGGAATTCATGGTAGAAGTAGTGTAACATCTGCATAATCCCTCGCATGATCTGCAAGATGTTACCTAGCATTGTTAAAGGCACTAACTGGGAAAGATACAGCAGCTTGACTGATGCTTTGTGCATTGTATGAAGTCTGATAAGCATGAATAGACTTTAAAGTGATTTCTGAGTCTATAAATTGGTCACATTTCAGTTAAATTAAAATGGAAAAACTAATCTTATGCACTTTGCCTGCTTGTCTGATTCTTGTTGAATAAATAAACCAGGAATCTCTCTTTAATTTCAAGTATTTTGGTGTTTGAGCTTAGGAAAGAAAAAAAATGTGCCATGGCTTTTATGAGAGGAGGAGACTGGTAATTGGTATTTTTTAATTATGTCTGTTGACTTTTGAACAAGACTAGCTGATTTTTAAGATCATGAGCAGTTCTTTTCAAAGCAATGCTATGATATGTTGAAAATTATACTAGTGGAGTAGTCTCAGATTTTGTCTTCATGTTTTTTCTGTCTTTGTTCTGCTGTGGAATGGTAGTTTTGTAGCTGTTTCAGTATTGTACTCAAAGGGAACATGCAGACAATTTATTGCTCTAACACATCAGCTGTGGATGGAAGAAGCTCTAAATTTGGGCTAATTTTGTGGGGTTCTTTTTCTCTTTTTTTCTCTTTTTGTATCTACCATGCTCTAGAGGTGTAAAGAAAAAGAAGAAAAGGATACAGAAGAACGAGGTAGAAAATCAGCGCAACTTAACAGGTGTCAGTACTCCTGTGTCATCAGTTACAGCTAATGGTGTTGAAAAGGAACCTACAGCCCATGGGGTGGAATTGAAGAAGAAGAAAAAGGCAGCGAGAGGCTCAAACTTAAGCGCAAACGGAAAGACAAATACTGCCTTCGAGCCTGAATGCTGTGATGTATAGTTATGATTCTGCATACTGGTCTGACAGTCGGTGTAGCTATTGAAGGATGCAACTACAATCTTCTAGGATTAACAAGAAGTAAAATAAGCCCAACCACTACATAAGTTCTTAAATTAGCATTTTAAACTGTGTTGTAAGTAAAATAGAGGAGTGTTCAGAATGGTAAAATTCCAAAGGAACGCTGACGTTACAGTGTACTTGGAAACAAAAACTTTAAAAAAATGTTTTCCTGACATCGTATATTCACTTGGACTGCATTTAGCAGCTCTGAAGTGAATTGATGAGTCACTATCTATGCAACTATACTGTCTTCAGTGGGACTACTTGTGCTTACCAATGTAAATAAGCGTTGCAAATTCCGGGCAGTTATATTTTTCAAATGAAGTTTTCTACATATAATAAAGGTGCATTGCAGTTTTGTCAGAGTTCCTGGCTGCTTTGGCAGCAGTCTTGCCAAATACACTTTCTTCTGTCTGAATGAAATATTTCATATCCAACTGTGCTGTTTGTTTTACTTGTAGTCATTATTCACTTGTGTCATTAATCTATTTTTTTACTTGAGTATTAACTTGTGAACTTTTACTAATGACTTCAGTAATTATCTACAGTGCTAAATAATTTATGTTTTGTATTAAAGGAAACACATTCTATCAGTTAGTGTTGGTATTTTTTCTGGCTGATCATGTCCAGTTTATTTTTACTTTGCTAGGAAATTCTTCCTCCTCCCCCTCTGAAGCAATAAATAACATAAAATTAGAAAGCCCTTATTTAGTAGACAGGGCACTTGATTCCATTAAAAAAAGAAGTGAGAATAACCATGTTGGGCACTGATGTGTGAAATGCACCCGGATGCAGAGGACTAGTTGCTATATATTGCAATATCTTCCCTGCACATGTTTTAAAGCCAGAAAAATCTGTAAACTTGTTTCTTTGGAGTAAAGCATGACAGTAAATACGTTTTCTGTTTTATTTTTTTGGCCCCACTGGTAATTGTTCTTTGCTAACAGTCCTAGCTTTGCTTTGCCTAGAGCATGTGTGTGGAGTTCTCCCTTAAACGAGGCTTGCATATATGTACTGGAAGCTTACTAATATCTCTTTCCTCAGTCCGAGGTGGTGTAAAATTATCATAGTCCTGGGACTGCCTGATTCTAACAAGGCTCCTAGCCTCTTTTCTCTCTGCTTGTGCAGTATGTTCCAACTCATTGTTCTGTGGGACATGTGGGATTCCAAAACTTTATAAAAGAGAAAAATCTCAACATCCTACGTTTCTTAAATGTCCTGGACCACTTTTAAAATAAGGGCAGAGCATGACATCAGGCTCCACGTCAGGGAGAGCTGAGCAGTAGCCAAGATCTGGGAGCTCATTGGAAAGCATTGTGAAATGTTAATTTGGCATTGTGGATGCTAAAGACAGAAATAACACTTCAGATGAACACCACAGAGAGATGGTAGTTCTAATCAAAGGCACAGCACCTCCTTTCATGCTTGCAAACTAGGGCTCCAATTATGTTCACTGCTCTGAAGCTGAATAAAGCCGCTTTGCCACACTTTCCAAATTGAGAGGAGAGGCAGCAGTAGTGTCTTCCAAGGCACAGTTCCAAATAACAATTAAGCAGAAGGAATCAGATAAGAGCCAAACATGAAAATGCAGGGAGTTGAAAATAAACTTTTCATAATGTTTTCTTGTAATTGCAATAGCTTTTGTTTTGGTTTTACGATTTTTTTTCCTTCCTACCACATAGTTGGTTAGAGACTTCTATTGGTTTATACCATGTCCCTGTGGTACTGGAGTTTTCTGCATTTATTTAACAGAAAATGAACAAAAAGATCTGAAATTAAAAAAAAAAAGTCTAAGTGATCCTTCAGTATTAAAATTTGAATCTTCAGACTAAAATATCTTAACAAAGTACTATGATGGCATAATGGCAAAGACAGTTTTAACTTTTATTCAGAAATATGGCCGATACATTCATTTTAAGAAAAACTGCTTTTCAGTGTTAGTAGACTCTATATTCTTCAGACATTGCTGTTGGGATTTTAAACTCACAAAAAGGATAAAACTTGTAAACAGTTGGATTAGGGTAAGGGTTTTTAAAAACTAAGTATTTAAATTAAACTTTATATAATGCTTCTTGTTTCAGAGTTAATGCAACCTGTGTATTTTTAAAAATCACTTTTAAATTAATATTGTGTGCACTTGCTGAAAATTGTCCAAGTATTTAAAATACTTAAATTTCAGTGGAAGGAGTAATTCTAGAAGGATTCTGATTGCCTACTGAAAATTTCCCCTCCTTTTTTTTTTTCAGTTGAAGAACTGTTAAGTATCCTGAAACATGAATGCCCTGCAAAATTGCTCCCTGAGGCATGAATTAAAATACAAGAGTTATAAAAGTCTATTTGAAGAGCTTTTAGAGGTTGATACAAGTTCATTGCTGGAACAAAGCAGATAAAACCTTGTTTTAAAAAGGGTAAATATTAGATATTTATAACTGCCTGGTGATAACAGCATAGTAGGTCTTTCATTGTTCTGGTGTTTTTAACTTTTGTGTGTGTGGTTACAATGTACAGTACCCATCACATTTTTATGGTATGGCAGAGACATTAAGAACAACCCATAAATTAACAAAATAGAAAAGAAGGGATGGCACGTTTTTCCCAATAGCCATCAGATTGCATTTCTTTTTTTTCCTTAAAATAATTTGAGGAACAGACATCATAAAACACAATAAGTGTATTTGTAGCATCACTTAATTCAGAAGGCAGTAGGGGATGGATCACAGTCAAACAAGGGCTAATGAGAACACAGAGGAACATGACAACCGAAAGTCTCTGTTGACTAGTGAACTAAATCTGCCGGCTGGACCTGATTGTCTGACGGGTCATTGAATGTCAGGATCACTTAGGGTTAACAATGGCCCATTACAAGCAAAAGCAGACAGCTATGAAAAATAGCCGGCATGGTAGCCATTCTGCAGAGACCATGGATACAAACTTGATAATGAGGCACTTCATTCACTACATCCTTCTGCTCTAATTACTGAGGTGAATAGGAAATACTTCATTTAAGGCGGGAACAGACTAAAGCAAAAACACTTGTTTGGTAAACACAAAGAGTGGTGGGGTTTTTTAATGATCCTTTTCTAGCACATATGGAATTAGTATGTATGCGGTACAACCTATTTTATGGATGTGGAAATTGGGAAGGGATAGAAGTATTTTCTGAATAGTGGAGGGAGCATGAGTTTGTACTATGGGGTTTTTCCCTTAGCATTCCGTCCAGTGACTGTCCAGAATGTTTTGGACAAATTAATTTATGGATGTACACCTGCACTTGTAAAAATGTGCTGTGTTAGTTCAAGGAGTTTTATTGCTTGGAGTATAAGATATGTGCATGAGGAACAAAACTGCACATAAGGAATAGAAACGAGAGGAGGTCTGAGAGAGGGAAATAAGCAACTTGAGAAGAAAACTGTCTGGGGGAGACTTGCAAGAATGTGGCAATTAGAAATTGGAACTTAAGAAGAAGGAACAGAAGATGGTGAGAAGTCATGTTAGAGCAGAGCTTTGGTGGCTTCAGTCATGTTTTTTAGACATTAGAAATTAAGATATTTAAACACTTCACTTTTTAATACATTTAAGTTTTGTGCCATTTACAGGAGCTTTTTCCATGAACTGTTAGAACCCATGAAGAATACTCTCTTCTGCCTCTCCAGTAAATCATATCTCGGCAGTGTCCTAAAGCTGAGCTACAGCCTGGAAAGGTCCATATATGATATTGCTTGCAGTGCTGTTGGGATAGCTGAAGCTTTGGTTTCCTAATTTCTGGAACAGGTCTTCGGAGAGCACCTTTATAGTTGTCTGTTGCAATACACACCTCTGTCTTGATTCAGTCTGCTTCAGCCTCTTCATCCAGTGCAAAACAGCCAGAGCAGAAATGAGAATTTCACACCAAGTATGTAGCTGTTGTTTTGAACATTAAATATCATATGATCCTTTTCTTAGATGTAGGTGTGCTCTGCTCACAGTGGTTTTGGTCACAGTTTTGTCCTTTGTTCAGTATGTTGTATGTGGGTTGTTTGCTGCCTTTCCCCTTCAGCAGGGTCTGTTTTCCAGCAGTGGTGGGTATACAGAGTGTCCTGGTCCTGCAAGCTGCTCCGAGTAAACAGAGCCCTGTGCTCAATGCTCCAGCAAAATCAGTAAGAATTTAGGCTTTCAGCAGCAACATCGTGCCTGTAGTTTATACATTAATGTACACTAACTTTAAAGACTGGAAAATATTTTCTAACTTGCACTCAAAAATGGTAGCTCTGTGTTTCATCTAAAGCTCTAGCCACCCAATTTTTTGTGAGGACTGTGTCAGGCCAGTTGAATTTGCACTATGTTTGACTGTGGCAAGCAAGTTTACAAGTCCTGTCTAATGCTGAAATGCATATACTCAGAAGAAACTGCAGATGCCACTTTTAGCGGAAAAATGTTTCCACACCGGTAAAGCAATATCAGTAAAATCTATGCTCTGAGCAGACATCAAATTTTTGTCGCACTTATATCGCCAGCACAGGCAGGGTGTATAATAAACTAGTGTGTAGCAGCTGTAAATTTTCTGAGGATTTATCTAACCACAAATACATCGAAATGGGGAAATAGGGCTATATTAAACTGTGCAAGATGCTGCTGGAACTCAGCCATTTCTGCAACATCCTGTAATTAATTTATTATGACAGGTCTGGCAAACTGAAACACCCAATACACTTGCGACAGACTGTTATGATATAGCTGTTTGAAAACTCCGTAGTCACATAAAATGCAAGTATAGCTGGAATGGAGAAAAAAAATGAAAAAAGACAGAGTACTCAATATTACATTTTTTTCTCTGAATCTAGAATTTTTTCCCAGACTCACATTCACCAGCATCATCGAGTGTCCATGGCAATGTCAGTGCAGGCAAAGGTACTAGCTGGAAAGGAAATTGTTGCAGAATATATTGGCTTAGATCCTACTCTTCTGGGAGTCAGAAGGAGAGCTAATGAAGTTCTGTGGACATGTTCTACTGAGGAACCGCTTTTCACACATTTTGTGAGTCAGTGCAGGCCCTCAGCATGTGTTTTGGTGATGAAATTAATAAGTGGAGCTGAGACGCTCAGTGCCAGTTTAACTTTCTTCTTGATCAGTCCCTATTTTGGTTTCTCTGCCCACGTTAAACACACTCGGTTTTTTTTAATAATAGTGAGAGAGTGACAGCAAAATTGTGAGTTGAAAAGAGAATGAGTACAAATTTCTCACGAGTTATTTTTTTTAATGTCTCTTAGTATTTCATTCTTAGGTGACTAGAGTAAGTCCTTCCTGCATTAAACTGCTTATCCTATATTCATTGCCTCAGTTCTCAGTTAAAATTAAGAAATACCTGGGGATACCTTCAGTCTTGAATACCCTATTGATCCACAACTACATATAGACAATTCAGCTCTGCACAACTGCATACTTTGAAGAAAAATCATCTTTCTCCACCTCCCAAATTTTGGTAATAGATTATTTTGCTTCCTTGCTTGCACTGCTTGTTTTAATGTGCACAAGTTAAGTCTTTGCTTATCTGTTGCTGCAGGTGAGCGGTGCAGAGTAAATGCAATTAATTATCACCAGCATATGTCATGCACCTGGCAGGTGTTTTTTATTATGAACTGTAGTCGTTCCCTTAGTTCCACTTCAACGTTTTTACTTTGCCATTGCATCATCAGCCATTTTTGTTCTGTGTACGTCATTGGGATTTTGAGACCTTTGTATAGACACTGTATAAAGCAACTTAATTTTATGTTCTCCATTAATTTTAGTGCTTAATAGGGATATACACTCATGAGTGTAGTAGTGACATCAGCCTGAGGCTCATTAAAATAAATGCCACCTAAAGCCAAGCTCTAGCAGCCTGCATAAACCTATAATAAGCTTGTAGAGGGGTGGTTAATCCCCATTGTGATTTGGTATAATGTCATAATGAGAAAGTGACATCAGAGAAGGGGCAGTAAATGTGCTCTGCAGTGTGGCCGAGGGCTCCTGCCATCCCTCCTGCTTAACCTCAGCATGACTAGGGCTGGGCAGGTCTAGATTACAGCTAAGGGTGACTGAAAATGGCTTTTCTGTTAACTGAGGCAGGATGCTACAGCACAACAAGTATCTTGGACGGCTTTCCTTGGTGGTGCACCATGGATGTGTACAGGCAGACACAAGGCGTGGAACAACACGTGGCTCTCTGCCAGCGAAGGGTGCAGCCTTGCAAGTCCTATTGACCAAAAGAAGCAGGACTCCTGGTTTAGACCCCAAAGATCCTAATTTGTTGCCTGCATCCAAAGGTTTGGATGAGACCCAGGTAGGCTGTCCTGGTGGCAGGTCAGTAGGCAGCAAGGTGTGCTCCCCAGAGAGGGAGCTGCAGGCTGGCACTGAGCAAGGCCAGGGCTCATGCTTCCTGCTTCCCTGGGACAGGCTTCAGTCACTGAGCTGGCACAGAGGAGAGTGGAAGCTTTAGACAGCGCTTTTTGTAATATGCTTGGGTGAAGCAGTAGCTACAGCTGCTTTTTGTCTCACTGTTCTTTCAGTCAGGGTTAGGTTTTCTCTCTGAAAGCAGAAAAAGCCCTTGATGGCAGCTCTTTGAGTTCAGTGTCTCTGGCGTTTTGCACTTTATACTCTTTGGCAGCAAAATAGTGTAGGTTTTCAGGTCAGTTTGGAAACCTGGGCACCTTTGCTGAGAATCACTTGGGGCAGTGTTTTTGACATCAGGTTCAGACTTGGGGGTACAGACTTGGCTGCCTCCAGTTAAGTTCCTGAGTAGCCTGAATTTATGTCGAGAAAAGCTGTCTGGTAATTCCCAGGCTGTGGTTGTTGGTCAGGTTCTGTGTTGAAGGGCAGAGACCCACGTAGACATGGTCTAATGGTCCTGATTGGTTTGTGCTATCATCAAGCAACATCTTGATTCAGTTTGGTTCATCAGGAGAGCTAATATTTTTGACAATGCTTAGTATTCACTGGTATTTTTTTCATGCCAGTGAAACAGGAGGCAATACAGAACTAGTAATGCCGATGGTCAGGTCATACCACTACCAACAAAGATTTCTCCTGGGCCATGAAAAACTGGCAGGTTTGGAGGAGAAAGATGAAACTCAAATCTCTCTCCTTAAGTGCACTTACACTGGGCCTGCCACCAAAGACAATAAAACTAATGTTTAGCTCTAGTTGCTTACTCTAGGAACAAGTTTTGCATGGAGAGGAACGACTGACCAGTTCAGCCCATCGGGGCTGACACACTGCCCAAACCCAAACCCTGTCAAGGTTCAGTCTTTTTGTAGGCTGAGGTTGCTTCACGAGTCATTTGAACTCTGCCAGTTTCCCACGCTAAGAGCAGTGCTGTAACATCTGTGAATGTTTTGGGGTATCTTTTTTTTTCTGGTTCTGTTCCTTTTTTGAATGTGTGGTAGTACATATTGGAAACTTATCTCTGTATCATTGAAGAAACCTGTTCCCAGTTCATCTGAGCTGTTGTTATCTTTTTCTGGAACACGGATGTTTCTTCCTAGAGCTAGAAGCAGCTAAGTTTAGATACCTGCTTTCTTAGGACCTGATAATGGACCAGCGTGGCTTCCAAATTTGAAGACACATGTATTTATTTGTGCTTGAAGCTGCAGCTGAACAGTGGTTAACATCACTTGCAGAGTTCCTTTGTGACTTGGAGTTTTTTGACATGAGTACATCTTGCGGGATCAGGTCGAATCCTGCGAGTTGAGTAAGAGTTTAATGAGAAAGGAGAAGAGACAAAGAGAATTTGTCTGTCATTTGAACCTGTGCAAAACCAGCAGAGAAGTGTTTGAGCGGTGCACTGATAGTCTCTTCACTGCACAGTGCAGCAGTGTGGAAAACAAGCCCTGCTGTACACGGACTTGTAAGCTGTGGCAAATGTCACACGAGATTAAGGGCTCCTGGCAGGACACGCAATTTGTGGTGCTGCTCCCATTCTCCCTCCCAGCCGCCCTCAGTTCCTCGCTGGCCTCCCGCCTCCTCTGTAAAACTCCAGCTGAAACAGAGAAATGGGATGGGTGGCAGCGTGACAGATGCCCAGGCATCGAATGCTGCTTCTCTCTTTGGCGGACACCCTGCCATCCATCCCCAGGGTGACTCACTTCTCCATGCACTCATGCCTTGTGTTACTCAAAGAACTTATTCACTGCTGGACAAATTTGTGCAAATATTGATATAGCTGCCTTGTTTTACATCGGCCTTTTTGAAGTTTGGCTTTTTGTTTAGGTTGGGTGGCTCGTTATTGCCACTGTCATAACTTTCTTTGACCAGAAAGGTGTGAGTAGAACTGATTTTTGCTGCTTCTGTTCTACAGTACCAAAGTATCTGCTTTAGGGTGAAAAGCATTAGGCCACGTTACATTTAAAGCTGTTATCTGGAATCTTACTGCTGTCTGAAAACCAAGAAAATTATTTGTCAAAAGATGTTGAAATGATTATTTGTTTCCTCTTTGTTGGGCTTAATTTACATCTGGTTTTGTGACTTTTACCTGAAATCAGATTAACTTTAATCTGAAATTCTTGTCTAAATACTCAATGACCTAATTTATTATCCTAAGTTATAATTTATCAGTATTTAATTAAAAATACCAGCAGTGATTTTACAATAATTTTGAAAGAAAATAGTAATTACAATGTCATAGGAAATGTTGATAATGTTGACAGTTTTTCACACAGAACTTGTGTGCTTCTTTAAAAATAATTTTTAGGAAAAATCTTTGTTTGAAAAACACTGATCTTAGATACTTCAATGAATTTGCTCCTTCAGCAGTCTGTCTAAGTGAATAAGACTGCATATTAAGTGTGACGAATTTTGATTTTGGTAAGATTTTGATACTCTCTCATATGATATTTTTTATTAAAAAAGGGGGACATATGGTCTAGATGAAACTATCACAAGGAGTTGATGCATAACTAATTAAAAAAAGGAAAAGATGCATTCAAAAAAGAAGTTACTCAAGTTTAGTTATCATACCAGGGAGATTAAGGTCCATTAGGTCAGTTCTCTGCCACATCTATTGAGCATTTCCATTAATATATTTCATTATATTTCCATTAATGAGCTGTACGATGTAGTAGTATTTCTAAAACTTGTGCGTGACACCAGGAGTTTGTAGACTCTTTGCAGGGTGTGATCAGAATTAAAAATTGTTTTGGAAAATGAAAGTAATGGTGCAAATCAGTGAAACAGCAGCCAGTGAGATATGGGCAAAATAGAAGAAGGAAGAACCAAAGGCAAAAATATAAAAAGCCTTTTCAGTTTTATTGCAGAAAAATGTTAAAGGCGATGGGTTCAAACACAAGCTAAATGAATCGACAAGTCTGTTTGAAAAAAATGTCACCTACGTGTTGATATTAGCAGGGATGAAATGTGTGCAGTCAGAAGACCATTATTTCTTTCCAAGCTATGGTGGTGAAGCTTTGCTTTAGTTCTGGGCACTGCATACAGAAACCTGCAAACAAACTGAGGAGGGTCCAGGGAACAGCAGTGGCGGTGACAAGAGATTTTGAAACTGATGAGGGATGTGCAATGATTTGGATTTGTTAGTGTAGAAAGGAGATAAGGAATGGGAGACAGATAGCAGTGCTTAACTGCTTGTAGGGTTTTACAGAAAGCCAGAGGTTAGGCAGCCCTGTTTGGTATGATCTGTGTCCATGCGATTTTGTTACAAAGCATGTCTGTTATTTTTTCTCTCATGCTTGTGGACAAGCTTCGTTTTATCTGACAGCAGTATGACAGAGCAAAAAAGAAGTATTTCTGGAGCCATTTAAATTAGATGGTCATATATTTCCTTTCTTTTTCTGTGTTATGCATACTATTATTAGTTGCCTTTTTCTTCCTCTAAAATAGCATCTGTAAGACCCACTAGATCCGTGTTGGTGCTTAACAACCATTCTTTGAGAGAAAAGGACAGTGAAAGTGTTTTATTCATTATCTCCTCTGTCATAAATCTTTAACTGAAGCAAAAATCCTGACCCTGAATCTTTCTCCGGAACTCATGAGCCCATGGCTATTTGGTTTTAATCATGCTGTTCTGATGATTTATGGCATGCCCTTGGGTAAATTGAACCTCCAACCTTAATTTCCCTGTCCTTAGCTGGAGATGTTCATACTTCTCCTGCGGACAGCCTGAGAGCTAATCTGCGTAAGACTGCCTTGACAATGCACAGTCCTGAAGCCTTTGTCTCGCAGAATCTTAAAAGTTTAGCTGTCACGTACCTATATGACTCAGTAAGTAATTGGCAAATAGTCCATATTTATGGTGGGGCAAAGTTTTGTGGATTTTTTTAGCATACTTTTGTAAACTCATGTTTTTCAGTCTTATGGCTTAGATAGGCAATTTAAATTATCTTATTTTGGGAGTAGGAAATGGCAGATATGAGATGAAGAAGCTCTAGAAAAGGCCTTTGTTTGTAAGGGTGTACTATTCAGCTGTAGCTGGAGACTGTAACTTATTACAAGACACTCACCCCTGGCAGCTATAATAGACTGTAGAGCAAACCCCACTGGAGCTCCAAAGATCTGGGATGGGAGTCTGGCCAGAAAAACTCAAAGCCTTGAAGTACGTTCCATGGCAAGGAAAGAGAGGTTACTTTCCCCCTCAGGTTTCTTGCATTCATAAGTGATAATTATAATCAAAACAGAGAAAGAAGATAAATGCTGGATAAGCTGGCAAGGAAGGGACCCAAGTTGCTGTCCCCCACAAACAGAAATGCCTGCCTAGTGTATAAGATGGTGTGCCAATTTGATAACAAAACAGAAAAGCATCAAGAATTAGTTGAGGAGACCATGCTTATTTTACAGTACGTGAGATAACAACGCTTTATCAAAAGATCTGGAGGGTCATGCTGCAGTTCCAGTGCTCATCTCAATGGTAAGCATGCCCTCATTAAGGAGTGGAAGTAGATAAATAAAGTCTGTACCCACTTAGGCTTTTGCAAAATATGCCTATGATAGGAGAAGAGAGTATTCCTGGTGGGTCCTGATCTATGCACCTACAGTTCATTCATTCAATGAGCAATATGTTTAAACTAAAATAAATATCGCAGTCCAATTGGAAATGTCTCATTGTTGGAGAACTGGGCCTTTTTGTTGTGTCTATTTTAGTCCTTTTGTGATCTCAGTCAGTGAATGGTTTGTAATGATCTCACATTTTTTCTCAATGGAGGAATATTTCTCCACAACTCAGAATTAACACTATTTCTGTTCAGGAAATAATGTAGTCAGTGAATGCAACCATTTGGCAGAAAGGAGGGAAATAATAGTCAGGAAACTAACTGACTACATTGTGTTCTGATTGGGTTATTTTCCCCACCCTTTCCCATTCCCACATCCTCCTGAAAGCACCAAATCTACTCCAAGTGTTAGTCTGAGAAATCATTTTTTGCCTGCAAGTAAAATGTATGCACTCCAGATGTATTTTAGTTTTATGCTGCACAGAGTATATATGGGTTTTGTGACATATACGTTGAATAATCCCACTAGTCATTCAAATAATTTGGGTTTTGGTGGCAGACAGAAGCTGGACATTTCTTCTAAAGGGACTGTTGATGTACAGTGGAGTGCACTCAACCAACATATTTTATTGTCCACTGTGTGCTGCTCACTTGGCCCTGAGGAAGTTCCTCTACTGTTTGCTTCAAAGTGCTGGAGCAGCTTTAGGGATAACTTCCATCCCACGCTCCTTACCCAGGCCGAGCCCCCGTTTAAAATGTGAAAGCTCTGCAAGTGTAAATATTTACATGCTTCATTGCTGGGCAAGTCCTGCT
>NW_010194229.1:41060-41991 GCF_000695765.1 Mesitornis unicolor | reverse complement strand
CTGCTGAAGTCAGGAGGAGCTGCTGGGCTTAACTGCTCTGGAATATGCTAACAAAGGCTCTGATGCACCTCTGGGAGAGTTTTAGCAGCAGTTTTGGTGGCAGACAGATTTTAGAGGGTCTACATAAGAAAGAGGAGCACACATGGGCTGGGCATGAGTGGCATTGGTCCCTTGCCCAGCTTTCTGCAGGCTGCCACAGTGGCAAAGGGGAAGAGTAACTTCAGACTCGGGTTTCTGTGTTGCTGGTACCTCGCGTAGGTCATGCTGACAGCATCTATTGTTCTGAAGCATTTGAAGGGCATCCAAGTTTTGGCATCATTAGATTATTGCCATGGTGCTTGGGCTGCAGATCCTGTACAATAAAGAAGTTTTACCTTATGTGCAATCACTATGAGCTGTTATCTGCAGCTCTCATCTAGTCTCCATTAAAGAAAAAACAAAACATTCCGGGGACTAAATAGATGTTTGACCATTCAAATATATGCAAAGTGATATGATTTATGAATGGGAGGAAGTTGTTTTGCAAGCCTAGAATTCCTTTTGTGCGGAATTTCAATTTGACAGTGTGAATTCAGTTAAATCCTGAAATATTAGACTTAAGAGCCCTTTACAGCCAGACAACAGGTTTTGTCATTCTACATTACCAGACTGTACTGCCTTTCAGCTGAAGGCACCTTATGACTGATATTTCTAAATCTTATTCCATTTCATTAAAGGATAATTGCTTATTAATACTAACTATTAACATTGCTGAAAGGTGAAAAATAACAAGCTATTCTCCATGTATTTTACAGATTGAAGAAGAAGGATTGGGCTTGAACTGCAGCAAGGAATACAGGTAGGACTAAGAAAGCATTGCGTTAAGAACAGAGGCCTGAAGTAACTGGGTGTTTCTACCACTGAAGACATTCAAGAAGAGGTTAAACAAATC
>NW_010194229.1:22840-41029 GCF_000695765.1 Mesitornis unicolor | reverse complement strand
CAGGAATGCTTCTTAGGCTTGATGCTGCCTAAAAGCATGAACAAAATGACCTCTTCAGATGCCTTCCAACTGTATTTTCTATTTTTATAGCCAACAAAATGTCCAAGACTTGCTGTTGAAGTGTCTTGGCAAGGGAAATGTTTTCCCTTTCAGTGAGTCTACGCATGGCATCCTTCGAAGTGAGGGATATGGAAGGCACAGCTGGCACCGCTGTGCAAGCCTGACTGCAGCGCAGCCGGTGATTGCCAAAGCATTGCATCATGGGCCCGGCTTTCCAGCAGTTCCAGCCCCGTGGCAGGCTTCCACCGCTCGGGTCTGGAGGCATCGCTTTCCTTGACGCTGCTCCCAAGAAGTGGAGTGAGTGGTTTTGCTGAGGGCCAGGAATGTGACTGCAGCTCAGGAATCCCCAACTCCGGGCTGCCGAGGTGTTTTGAACTGGCTTGTTTGAAGTGAATCAGGTGGGGCTCTGTCAGCAGCTCTGACATCAGCACTGAACGCCTGCTGTACCAGCACCACTGAGCATTTCCCCCTCTTGCAGCCTGCCTTGTCCTTTTCATCCCAGACCTACACATTACTCTCTGTTTACCAAAACTGCCTTTATTTACAGCTACAGAGGCTCTGACAGATCTGAGTTTGGGTTTTGTCACAGCTGGAGAACAGCTGCAGAGTGTCCTTCCAAACTCACCATCCTGGAAGCTGAGGCACTGAAATCATGGCAGCAGAAAGCTTGGCAGAAAAGCAAAACAAGACAGCGAGACACCCTTATTTTTAATTCATAATCGTCTCTCTTCCTAAAGTGGTCACACCAAAGAATGAGGGTAAACAACAAGCCCAGATGTTGCCTGCCTGTTTGACCTTTCTGTCCTGCCATCACTTGACTTTTGGTGGTGGACAGGAAGCCGACAGTGTATTTATTACCTTCTATGACAAATCAGAGATGTGGTTAGGTCTAATTCAAGTTGCTATGGAAAAACTGATGTTGGTGGAAAAAGTAACCTGGACCAAATATACTTTCTGCAAGAGAAGAAACTTCTCTGCTAGCAAAGTTAGACATGTGCTCATCATGTGATTGGAGAAAGAAAAAAAGATGAATGCATTTTGAGAGGACCCTGTTGCGGTATCAGGTGACCATGGCAAGAGGCAAGGACCTTTTGCCCTCAGCGGCCACGGTGAGCCTGGCCCTGGAGGGCCAGAGGAATTTGGAACAGCTCTGCCATCACTGATGGGTGTCTTCCACTGAGGCTGTCAGAGAGAACTAAATATACGTTGGTTAATATATATATACACCTTGGTTAATGACAGCCATTTAGCTAGAGAGGATGTGAACATGAGGTAAATATTTGGTACACACAAATAATAATGATGGACATTTTCTTTTTAATGGGGCAGATATAAATAGCAGAAACGAAATGAAAATGAGAAGCAAAACTTAGGCTACATGTAAACGGAAATATACTAAGAGTGGGATCGTGGGATCATCTCCTCAGGGGAGTAGTGGAAGCCTGTAGTTTAGGGCTTGAACAACCAGACAGAGAATGAGCACAAAGCACTGCATTGTAGGGAACAATCCTGCCTTTTGTATGGGTCATTTGGATTTCCCCTGGCTTCTGTGAGGAAGAAAGTTAAAAGTCCTAAGGCTCCTTGGCCACCAGTTCTCCTTGAGGATCCAAAGGAATGTTTAATGTTGATTGCTCAGCCAAGCTGCAGCTTTGGGAATTCTTATCTATCCTCAAATTCTTATCTTTAGATTCAGTTGTTTATATTTCCTGACTTCCCGTCTACAGTGCTTATCCAAGTTTATTGTTCAGTTTTACTATTCCTTGTTTAACAACTGCTCCTTTACTCTCAAGAGCTGGCAGTGCTTCAGCAGTGGGTGATTTCTCTGTTTATCTTTACCACCTCGTTCAGGTGTTAGAAGTAACATGCTAACCTTGGAACAGTCTCAGCGATCTCAAGATGCAAAGTTTCCCCATGCTTTTGCTGTTCTTTTTCTTTTACTTTTGTAGCAACCTTTTAATTTGTAGCCCAGTTCTCAACTAGGCATGATTGTTTCATTTCTTTAATTTAAGCTTGGGTAGCAGGTTGGTGGGTTTTTTTATGGTTTTTCTTTCCTCTGGTCTATCCTAGGCAAAAAAAGGGTTAATTAGCCTCAGTAAAACATTGACAGTCACCAGGGACTGCTGTGACGGAGATGAAAAACAAGACTGCACCTGTAAGCTAGCAATTTCAGATAGATTCTGGTCAACTATTTTTCTCTAGTGCTTTGTTCTGCCAGCTGCCTCAATGCTTTGGATGCAGGTGGAAGGATGGACTTTGCTATCTATAAAAAAATTTAATGGTGAAGACCAACTTCCACCTCCCCTCCCCAGGGATCAAAGCTTTGCCACATAACATGGCAGAGCACAAAACAGGCAAGAGGCTGCAAGTGCCTAGCCACGGCACGGAGCTCCCGACTCCAAAGAAATAGCTTGAGATTTTTCCCTCCCTCCCTCCCTTCTTTCTTTCTTTCCCACATTTTTTCTTTTGAAAGATACAATGCATAGAAGTAATCCCGGACTGAGCGGCCGTACGCAGAAGGGACAAGCTGCCACTGTATAAACACATACCGTGCAGTATTGTTAGTGTAGTTCCTTGAGAGAGCAGCTGTGGTAGCTCTTCCAATAATCCCGTGCAAGGGCAAGGATCACTCGGGAGTTCTAACTCTTGCTATATCCTCACAAAAGAGGTTCTCACAGAGTCCCTACAGGTTTATGTCTATAGGTTAATGTGCTACTGCATGATGAAAATACACAGTCCCACCTGCCCGTGAAGGTACCTTCACTGCCTGTGATGAAGCAGCAGATAACACACACAGACCCTTTGAAGGGACGACCTCTATTGTCACAACAATACAATACTATTAAATAAATCTCGGGACAGCAAATTCTGCTTGGCACAACAGGAACTTTCTGGCACTTTTCTGTTGAGTACAATAGGGCTCTCCGTGACATTTTTGGGTGCCGTTGTGATAGAAATAAACAAGAGTTTAACAGCAGTATTAAGACCTGAGATATTTAAAGTAACACTTGTAGGATAACAGTGTCCATGAAAGGACCTTTAGCAGAGGGGGGAAAACTCCAGAATATCCAATGGAAAAGTTAGAGCTATGCATTGTTTGTGTGGGCTTTAAAAATACTATCAGAAGCAAAAGACATCTGATTTTTCCCTCTTTTTTTCAATTATATGAACAGGTGCTTAATTTAGTTTGTTTTCTAAGATTGCTGTTTTACATCACTGCTCTATAACCCCACGCCTTCAAAGTGCCATAAAAAGAGGAAAAAAATACAGAAGTTGCTAAATGGAGATAAACGAGTTACAGCAGCTGAAAATAACCCACATTCATATTGCAATGAAATATGTGGGGACTTTGGAGGAGGTGGCTGGGGTTTTTGTAAATTTTATTTTAAGCTGCCTATGACCTCCTAATGCTAATCTGTCTTTAAGCAGTGTATATTTATGTGCTTAACATGAGTAGCTGGCTACAAAATAACATTTGGTGTTAAGAAAGATTAACAAAATCTCACGTGTCAAGACAAGCAGTACCCAAAAAAGAGTGGCTTTGCCTCTTCACTGCTGCCGTGGAAAATACTTACCTGGTTTGCAGACAGATCTCACCAATCTCTGCAGCATCAGGTACCACCATCTGCAATGTGAGGCAAAATACGCCTACAGTTGCACCAAGGATCTTGGTTTAGTATACAGTGTGCTCCTACGTGTTTTGTGATATTTGGGCTTTCTAACATGTGGTGTTAATGCTGCATTTAACTTTGTGTAGGAGGGTCTTGCCAATACTCATTTTGCACCACTAGTTTCACATGTAGTCATAGGACACCACTTGGTCCCATGTGTGTCATGTAATTAGTGAATGCTCTTGTAGCTGTGACTGCCTAAGGGTGCAAGCGAGATTCTGTTATCCGCTACGGAGAAAATCAAAGACTGTAATATCTTTACATTAGTTCAACCATTGATCTAAGAAGCCGTATCAGCGAGTCCAATAAAAATATTGCTTTCCCTATAAACCTTCCTTACTCTGTTGTAAATGAGTCACTTTTGGTGATAGCTGACGAGAACTTGCATGTTGCATGGTGCTTGAATGGATTTCTGAACTTTCTATCCACACACTACAGTTTTATCTTACATTTGTCAGAATATTGGTGTCATTAAGATAAATGACTCATTATTTCTCTTTGGTTCGGCGAGTTACATGAGGCAGTTACAATGCTCTTCTTATGCCTTCATATGCTGTTGTGAGCTCATATTTGACATAATTTCAAATTGCTCTCCAATGCAGACATGCATTTAGTGTAAGTGGTATAGTCTCTGTAAAATGGTGGAGCTGAAACCTGAAATACTCTAATCTGTCAGCAAATAGTGGTAACTGAGGAAAGCGAATGCTGATCACTTACACTAATGAGCAAGTTTTTACCTCAAATAGACCAAGCCTGAAAGGCAAGTGTGATTTTCTGAAGGGAACTTCCTCTTTAGACATACCAGTATTGGATGGGCCAAGTTAGTGGAGAAGGCCTGAGTTAAGTGCTGTGCTGTTTTCTTGCTAGCCTTTCCTTGGTAAAGCTTTCTTTTTAGCCCATATTGAATGAGCTATGTGAGGGTGTGCTGGGAGCGGCATCTGATTGCATGGGTTTTGTAGTGTGAATGCAGAAATATTCTTGATAGACAAGTGGTACCAGACATGTCTGATGATGAGGAGAGGTTTGGTATTCCACTTACTGAGCACGGTAAGGGATTCCCTAGTTCATCCCTTTGTACTCTACACATTTTGGTCTCTCCTATGAAATAGAAGATTTTTTTCTAGACAGAAATCCTAAGGCAACTAATGTCATCCTTGCCATACTGAAAAATATACATTCAAGCCTGGATCCCTGCACACACCTCTGCAAGACTTTTTGTATAATGAAATACCTAGTTAACTCATTGTAGTAGAACTGGGTTCAGGAATAACCAAATCCATGGGAATGTAGGAGTAGCACAATGCTGATTTCCAAAAGTAAAAATTACATCATGAATCCTGACATTGACTTAAGATGAAGGGACTGCCATAGTTCTTGGGATACCTAAAATAAGATCAAATGAAGGTGTTCTATAATTTTCCCTGCAAAAGGTTGATTTTGACTGTTAGAAGTCCAACCATTGCATTCTTTTCTTTCAGCAGTACTCACCCCTGAGAGTTTCCTTGGTGTGGAAAATGTATGTGAGTCTAAGTGATATGAAGCTGTATTTTCTTTCAGTCCAAAAGTATAGGGTTTTTTAAAGTACTGAAACTGTATAGGAGTGCTGAAACTGCATAGGTGTTTCTAAAGAAGTTTCACAGATCTCATCCCTATCTTTGCTCTATATGCAGTTCTCTTGTGCTATCAAACTATTCCAGTAGCCTTAATATGTTTAGATATGAGTACGAGGAAAGAATGCTGATCCTCATGATGAACTGAGTGCCTAAAATATAAATAACAGTGTGGTTAGTGAAGATTTGCCTACATTAATAAGTTTGTTCACTTTACCTGTGCTTAACCCAGAAGAGCATTTTGCCTATCTGTTCACTAAAGGCATTTGCATATTTTCAATTACTTTGCTTGAATGTAAAGTGTTGTTGTAAAATGTTGCCCATCTTTTGAATAATCAAAAGGTAAATTATCATTTAAAGTATAAATTAAAAGATTATTAAGGCTTAGGACCAGTACTTCAAAGTTAGGGGAATCAAAACTGAGGTTCTCCATGCAATTAATTCACCCTCCTCTTACTCCCCACTTTTCTGTATATGCATTATAATACTAATCTTAATTACACAGTCACATTTATGTGTGCACACACTCATACACCCATTTACATCTGGCTCCTAGCCAGTAGTTGCCATTGCTTCCAACTTGCCTTTACACCCCCCTTGCTCTGTATCTCCATCTTCCCATGTAGGCTCAGCAAGGGGCAGCAGGAGGTTACTGTAGAGATGGAGGCAGCTGAGCTGAGCCACTGTGTGACAACACACTGGCCCCAAATGGCGAGAAGCAGGGTCACAGATGGCCAGCTGCAGCTTCCGAGCCTCAAATGGGTGGTGTGTGCTGCCCAGGGGGTCTGCAAGGAGTGGAGCTGCCAAACAAGTGAGCCTCTGGTACTCCTGTGCCAAATGAAATGCTCAGAGGGCATGACTTGGTCAAATGTATCATCTGTCACAAACAACACTCCCAAGTAAAACTTCAAGTTCCTGATCCACAGTGTGGAGGCAGGAGAGTTACTTAATTGAAAGCAGTGTAAAAATATTTTAATTGGGTATCATGGTTTAAGAACAAGTGACAGTGTGGAGACTAAATGGATTTTTAATCACAGGTGTATGCAATGCAAAACAAAAAGTCAGTTAAAGTTCACGGACTCATGCTAGCAGCTATGCTAACTAGGCCTATCAGGGCAAGGAGAAACTCATTTTCCTCAACCTCATTCTCAGAAAGGGCTGAACCGTTTTTGCTACAACTTTTTTTGTCTTCTTCGATATTTCTCTTTATTTGTTTTCTAGTCCAGAGTGTGTGCTCTAGTCATTCTCCTAGCTGTGGTTAGTGTTTTTCAAAGAAGACACACTCTAACTGAAACTTTGAGTTCCCTGCAGCTAATCCAGTACCACCTTGCTTGTCTGAGAATCCTGAAAATACTTCGAACAATCATGTTTTTCAAGGCGGACAAGGCTGCCTTTCTTAAACAAATGAGCTAAGAAGAGTCTGATTTTTCATCAAAACTTTGCATATGGCCAACTCTCCTGAAACGTTTTGATAATTTAAGTAAATATTTTTTTTTACTGAAGAATATTTGCCAGGTACATTTTTGGCTGAATATCAGCAATTTTGTGGTGGGGGTTGATTATGCCAGGCACACATGAAGATGAATATGGTCCACTCCTCCCTTTGTGTAAAAGGAACATGTGGTTGAAGTATCATGTCTGGAGCACAGGTTCTGATTTTTTTCAAATCTTAGTGGTAACTCGCACAAGCCTAAAATAACCAGGGCTTAGGCTACCCATGTTTTGTAATATTCTTCTCAGCTAATAAGTAACCTTTTTCACACAATCTTGATGAACAATTCTGAAAAATAAAGCTGTGTAATAAATTTCATCAGTCCCAATGAAAATGCAACAGTTGTGCAGCTCTGCAAGCTGTACACAACGAACCACAATGGGAGGCCAAACATTCACAGGATGTCCTGGAGCCCATGATTTTTTCAGTCAAACTTTCTAAATCCTCCTGAAGAAGATGGCTGCGACACAAGTTGACCAAGCATGTTGTCCGATCAGCATGGACAGCTGTGGCTTTAAACAATGACAGCCATTGTTAGGTCAATTTTAAAGTAGGTCCTTAAAGTTAATGTGATTATGCAAATGTTGCCCTAACTACCATGGCTGTCTTATATCCTTCACAAATGACTGCATTGTCACTTTTCATTACGTGCATACAGTCCCGGTGGTTTGGTGGTATCATTATATCTCTCGGAAATGGACCATGTAAAGGCCATTCACTGTTGGCACTGCATTGTGCTTTTCCCCAAGCAGGCTAACCTTGACCCACAAATGGGGTTGGTAGGGATTTTCAGACTGAAACCTGCGTGTGTTATTCACATGATTACTCCCATTGACTTGGCTGGAAACTCTTGCATCAGGCGTGCAAGAATTAGGTTAAAACATGGTTGTGAAATTAGGTCCAGGCCACTCTAAACTGCAGTGTATCTGCACAAACCTCTGATGATCTCACTTCTAACATAAATGGCTTTACATCAAATCCCTTGCAAAACAAATGAAAAAAAAAGTCCATTATTCACTAGGGAATTTGACAACTTCAGTGTATGTTTTTCTCTGTGGCGTCTTTATTATTATTTGATTTTAATAATGAAATATCCTTTTACAGAAATCTGTGTTCACAAATGAAGGTGAGAGATCTCAGGATCCATGTGTTCTGGAAGGTGGCAGATTTCAGACAACTCATCAGTTGGGGGACATGACTGATTTCAGACTCTTGGTTGCATTGCTTTCAATGAAAACCAGTGACTTGCAGTTTCAGTTCTCATCACAGAAGATGTTCTCACAGAAATCTCTTGTTTGGATAGTTTTCTCTTTTTCTAAGTGGGGAGTCTGATGTTTGTCTGAATTCTGTCCTTTATGATTTTTGTTCTGGTGGCCAAGAGTCTCCATGACCCAAGCACACGATATGCAACCTGTGATACACTCAGACTGCAGGCTGGGATTTGGGCCTCCTCAGAAAAACATCTTTATTTTGAGTAGGGTAAGTGTATAGAGAGAAAGATACATGGATATATTTACCTGTACTTACTTAATGTAAGTAAATATAAACAAAAGTCATCACCTCCCAAGGGAAGTCAGTGCTTCTGCTTTGCTGTCTTGTGGCAACTCTCTAAGAAACACAAACGACCTCAGGAGATTCAGGGACTTGGAAACTACAAGGGCAGCACATTGTGTTGCTCGGTTGTATTGTTCTACATACAACTTCTCATTACATCCTCATCACTGTAACACCTGAACATTGCTCGAGAACCAGGGTGACCTGCCCTTTGTCAGCCTGTGTGCACAGCTAGTAGACAACTAGTGACTCCAAATCTACCCATGTAGCAGTCAGGGTCTCCTTCTTCCACAAAACCTGGTTCTACTGGGATGTTTAGATTAGAGTATGAAAACCCACTTTGGTATAGGAAGGCTGAAGTTGTAGCACCCTCAATATCAGCTTCAAGAGAGTGCAAAGCACATCTGGGACATTGAGCCTTCTGGACAGCTTCCTGTGCTCTAGATAAAAGATGATTTCTGTTATTGGAAATCCTTTGGAAAAAATGTCATTTATGGGTGTTGGGGAGGAAGGAAGAAGGGGTTGTACCACTCTGACAGTTAAGAAGGCAAACCAAGGTATCATTTAAAATTTCACATTTAATCCGTTCCAGCTGTCACATAAAAACCAAGTTGCTCCCTTGATCACTTGCCAGAGAGGATGATAACAGGTGTCTTTTTGGATGTCAGACAGACAGCATAGCAAACCTCAGAAGTTACAACTTAACAATGTGAAGGGAAAAAAATCCAGCAGCTTATTTTAATCATCATGTAAGCAAGTTTGCTGCTTTGCCATGACTGTGGCAAAATCGCAGGCAGGTGTGTGTCAGGTTGACTCCTCTCTTGTGGCAGTGGGGCTGTTTTTTGAGATCTGAACAGTAGCTACGCCAACTGGATGCAATGAAAGTCTGCACTAGGAAATGATGGGTTTTAGGGTGCCTATCACATCGGTTCTGTAGCTTATCACTGTATGAACTGCATTTGTATTTGTAATGGGTTTTCTGTTAGAGGATGTGGCCACAAATCAGAGGTTGACGAGGAAAGGATTACTCTAACCTCTTTGATCAGAGAAAGTTACGGGTGTGCCTGCATCAGCATTAGCTCAAGAGGTCCCCCTGTGAGTTGCTGCTCCTGGGGTGCTGCTTTGAGACCTTCATGGGGCAGCAGGAGAACTCATCCCCGTCCTGGGCAGGTGGGCGGGTGCTGAGAGTGTGACAAAACTGAGCGTAATGTGACCCATCCTGCCCATTCCTGGTGGGCCTCCAAACCTGGGGTAAATCACTCCCAATGAGAGGCTTTTGTGCATGGAAGAGTTTTAACTGGAGGACGTTACTTGAGATACAACCAGAGCTTGCTTTTTGGTGAAGGTGGTCCTCAACCTGAAGGTAACAGGAGCACTATTTTGAGTGCACAGGGGGCTCTCCTGAGTGGGGGTACCAGGGGCCCATCAGCTGTAGACAAGGAAATGATCCATGTTCTTAGCCCTCACAAACTGAGGCTAGAACTTACTGAGGTCACAGAGACCAGTGACTTTTCTTGATCAGTTTTCAGTGGGTTTTGGGCCAGACCCCATCAGGGCTGGCCAGAAACAGCTACAAGGCAGAGGAGATGGCCAGGAGGATGAGCAGAGCTGAAAAGAACAGTAAAGTATCATTTATTTTCACAGAATCACAGAATCACAGAACATTAGGGATTGGAAGAGACCTCAAAAGATCATCTAGTCCAATCCCCCTGCCGGAGCAGGAACACCTAGATGAGGTTACACAGGAAGGTGTCCAGGCGGGTTTTGAATGTCTCCAGAGAAGGAGACTCCACAACCTCTCTGGGCAGCCTGTTCCAGTGCTCTGTCACCCTCACTGAGAAGTTTCTTCTCAAATTTAAGTGGAACCTCCTGTGTTCCAGTTTGTGTCCATTATTTTCCCCGTAAGTTCACTGAAATATGTTTTTGGGCCTTTGACCGCAACAAACCATGGCCAATTCTCTATTTAACTCTTTGGTGCAGCGAGGCTTGGCTGGGCAGGTAAGAGCTACAACCCCATGCAGGTTTCCATCTGCCTGCCAGCAGCACAGGCCAGCAGCGTCTTTATCTGCACAGGAAGGCTGAGCCAGCACCTCCGAGGTCTCCACCTTCAGCTCATAGGAACACAGATACCAAAAAACCCATCACTTAAATAGTGATGGCCTCCCTTTGCCTTCAGATAACTCCTGCACTGATGTGCGCTGATGAGAGAGTTAATGAAACTTTAGAGGTGGCGGGGAGCGATAGGCACGGGCAGGAAAGCGCACCTGCAGGCGCCCTTTCAAGGCCCTCTGGGGGCTGATTTATCGGGAGGGCCGTGGCAGGCTTGCAGCTGGGCTGGCAGGAACCGGGAGATGCAGAGGTGGCCTCTATGGTTAGTGTAGAAACCTGTTTGGGGACAGCTTCCTGAAACTTTCTTCTTCGCCAGTTGCAAGGGCTTCTCTGACAGATGTGTGCACAGAGCGCATCTTGGAACTGTAATGATGTGTAGTAATTTAATCAAGTAGTAAAAGTTGTTTCCCCATGAAATGAAGTTTCCTTGGGCCTAAGTCAAGCCAGTCTGTAAATCTGGATCTGTGCAGGCTGAGAAGTGTAGGCTTATTTTTAAAAAATAGTTTTAAATGAGCAATTGTTCTTATATTGTAGTGTATTGGAAAAATGCCTTGTAGATGTGTCAGGTATCAAGAGAGACAAATAAATTATGGAAAAATACTAGCGGAGTGAATACATTTTACAGCCCTTATCAATGAGGCGTGTAACCAGTGCTGGCCAGCAAACACATCTAAAGGCAGAATTTGGACCTTCTTGGTCTGTCTTCATTGTCTTGCCCACATCAGTCACTGAGAGCAAAAAAACTCACAAACAAATTTATGGTGGTACTGAGGTTTTAAGTGAAAACTGCTGAGACACCTATGTCAAGTTCAAAAAAAAGAAACAAACAAAGGGAGCAAGTGCATTTGGTCAGGAAACATGGCTTCTCTTGGAATTAAGTCATCCGCCTGGAGACTGGAAGATGTGGTCAGTGTCTTTCCTTAGTTGCCCAGGCAAAATGCCACCATTGCTCCTGAGCAATGTCTGGGCTGTCAACTCACTGCACCCATGCTAGGGAACGAGCGGGCAAGCAAGATGCAGGCCTGTGCCTCAAAATAATTATTTCCTGAATGGAAGTATTTTTAATATGCTCTTTTCAATTTTCTGGGGTTTTTTGCTTGTTTGTTTTGCTGTTTGTTTGGGTTTTTGGTTGCTTGCTTGTTTGTTTGTTTTAATATAAAAACCTCCTCAGTTTCAATAAATTTCTAGGAACAAGGTTTTTTTCTGTCCTTTGCCTTCTCCCCTTTCTGAAATCAGGGCTGAGGCAGAAATACATGGCTTACATGCCTGACTGTGGGGCCTGAGGGAAGGCTGGCTGCCATTGCCTTAGCTGGCCTGGATGAAGATCAAGATTGCAAATACTGAGAAAAAAACCCCACAGCTTTTCTTCTGATGTTGCTGAAGGTTCACTCTGTGCTACAGAATATTCAATGCTGTGCTCCATGCTTTACCCTCAGCAGATTTGTTATTTTAGCTCCCAAGTCTGGCTCTTTCATTCAAGCTGTAATGTTTTCTTCTCAAACCAGTCCAAGGTCTGGCCCTTCTTCAGTTTAGGCTGATAGCTGTTGCATAGGTCAGACCTGTGGGATTAGAACCCCCTGGGTCTCTGCATAGAGTATGCTTTACTGCGGAGAGCTGGAGAATTACAGGGTCTAGCTGGAAAACACCTCATGCTCTGGTATTCTCCTCTATTTTTTGCCCAGGCTCCTTTGCCTCTTCATTTTTTAATTAGTGGCACATGCTGAAATGATAATTTAAATTCTTTTCAGAAATCAAAAGAATTCCCACCAACAATATTATTAAGGTATAATTACAGTCAAGAAAAAGATTAATAGGAATTTGAGCCAAATATCTACTCTCCATTAAATGAGAACTTGACTGAACCTGTTTGCCCTTCATTTTGGTAGGTTACTCTAGGTTTAAATAGGTCTGGGATGGCTGTACATCTGTGCAAAGGGCTACTGCAAGGCCAAATAGCCATCGCCAAGACCATCTTCATGGCCTCTTCTCAGGATAGGTCTTGCCTGAGCAATGCTCAAGATGGCATTGGACAGGTAAGACTTCTCTTGGACCTCGGGAAGAAAGATGTGTATTTCAGACGGTAAGCAGAACATGGTCATGTGGGGATATTTGTGTGAGAAAGACATGTAGGAGGTGGCACTCTGTTGCAAAGGAAACTTAGGAAGTATTGATGGGGGAAAAATAATCAGGTTCCTGGGCTACAGCATTCACACACAGTCTCTTCCTTCACTCATGCTGAGCGCCACATGCATGCAGAAACATATGCAAATCAGCCTTAATCTACTGAGTGGTTTGCATTTTCAATGAAATGAGAGAAAAAAGAAACATTTTCTTCTGTATAAACTCTGTAAGACAATTATTGCAATGATTTTGCATGTTAAAAATCGGTTTTAAAGAAATCGAAGGTGTAGGGGGAAAAAATAATCTTATGCTGGGCACCTGCGGGGTGAGCCTCCATGTTTCCCAGCACCAGATGTGGATAATGATCTGCTTAAACAACTCAGCCACACTTGGTGCAGTTACAGCTGGAGCCCTACAAGGCAAGCTTTGCCTCAAAGACCTGTAGTAAGCTTGATGTTTCTTTTTCCCTTTTTATTTTTTCCTTTTAAGCTGTAATGCATTGCTTAAGATGCGGCATTCCCCAAAGGCAGACCTTCCCCCTTCCCCAGGCTGCAGACCATCGAGCCCTTGCATCTTACACACGAGTTTTTATGGCATGAACCCACAGCCTTGGCACAGGCAAGTGTTCCCGCAGACTTCACCTTCTCTGTAATCCATACCCAGCACTGGCATCCTGCCAAAAATATCTCAGGGCTGGGTCTCCCCTGGGCCCCCAGCACTCAGTGAGAGCCCAAACTGCACAGGCAAAACCTGGAGGGAGCTGCTGCAGGCACCACTCTCAGGCTGAAAGCCAAAAGCACATAATAAGGGACCTTGCAGGGTGGAAAAGGCCTTTTTGCTCCTCTTTTTCTGTGCATGGCACAGAAAAGTCCTCCCACCTGGGCTTACAGGCTGGTGAGGAAGGACTGGAAGGTGCTTCTGGGGCCTCTCAGCCCATATGGGGTGACTACACAGGCTCGGAAAATTGAATTATTTTCTTCACAAAGCTGGTCTGCTCTCAAGAATATCAGTCTGACTTTGAAGCACTTCAATCAAATTTCAGCAAGCAATTTATTTTCAAGCTACTAAGTAAAATGTGAGGTCTTTTTTTCTGGCTGGTTGCATCTTTTTTCTCTTTTTTCTGTTTTGTTGGCAATTGCTTTTACTCTCTAGCGTTCCTGGGGTTGAATGTCCTCAGAGCTTACACTGCACGAGGCTCTGCATGTCTGCCCAATTATTTGCTGTGCAGCGTAACGCACCAGGTTTCAAAGTATATTCTCACCTCTGGTTTCTTAAAATGAACATGAAAAAATCCATTCTACAGTACAGGAACTCCAGAATATTTTGGTCTTATTCAGTTCCTTCCTGATCTGATGGTCTTAGATTAAATAAATTATCCAGTATTTTGGGAAGGCAGCAGTTTTGCACAAAAGGCGCAGTAAACCTCCCACCGGCTGAAGCTGACCTGAACTTTGGTGTCACTAGAGATGTACCTCAAATCCACAACATGCTAAATGCTCACTGTTTGGTCCTGTGCTCCTTCCCCTTCCTTAGCAATCAGCGCAAACTGAGGATGTTGAGGCTACCTATGGTGTGCAAAACTCTATTCCCTACTTATGAGAGTGTGCTGGAAGAAAACTTCTTGGCTTGATTGTTGTCTATAACACCACTGCCGAAACACTAAAGACAAACAAGATTAGGAGACCACGTGGGTTTAAGTAAAAAAGAACACACTTTATTTATCTACAAGGCAGTACATTGCCGTATAAAAAAATTAAGTGCAGATGAAGCTGCACCAAATGCTATTAAGGCAGCAAAGTCAAAGGCTGTTATAAAAAAAACTGCAAACAATAAAAAAATAAAATAAAATCAGTGTTTTGCCATATCGATAAAGATTTGGTATGGCAGTACGATGAACCATATATTTCTAAGAACCTGATTCGGTACACAAGACCCAAGCTAGGGAATAATTAGGTAGACATGGAACGAAACAGACAACATGAACAAGACAGTGTTCTCCCAAACATATGAAGGTGCAATGCATGCTGTTACAAACCAATGAGGAACAAAACAACACATCCAGACAAAAAAAAATCTCCCATGAACAGTGTTTAAAAATATTGCTTATAAAAAAGGGGAAAAATCATAAATGATGTAAAAAAATTAAAATAAAAATGTCTGAAATGCTAGTGCATAGTCAATTAGCTAACATCAACATTTGTTTTCTTCCCATATAAAGCTCTACTGCTTCTTTTACACTAGCAGCATGTCTACACGCTAAGGTCTGTAGCAGCAAAACACAGTATTCATTTGGCATTTACAAAATTAAATTACTGAATAAAAATATAATTTTTCTCATAAATCTATGTTTCATACAGTAATATTTTTTAAAGCAAGCTAATTACCCCCCCAAATAGAAACACACAATGTATATGGTCTAGAACCATAACAGAATGAAAGAGTAGTTCAAGAGGCAGGGATGTTTGAGCATTCACGATCTTGATCAGTTTTCCCCGTTTGCACAGACTAGCGTTTGTAGTAATGCTTTTCACTTCAGTATTTTACACCAATGCATTTTGTTCAGTGATTTTAAATATATCTGTGAGTACCTGCTCTTTTTTATTAAAAAAATTTAAAAAGAAACAAACAAAACCCCACCCCTGGCTAGCACATCACTGAAATAACAGTACTGGTGTATTAGGTCTGCTTGATCTCAGAAAGTACAATAAAAATTTCCTTTATTATAAGTCTGCACTTAAGATTATTAATTACTGATTCAATCTTAATACCTAATAATTTAGGCAAGTATCATTTATTAAAAGAAAAAAATCCTCTTAAGTTGGGTGAAATCCAACAAGAATATATATGCTGAGTGACTAAATGCACTTTGTGCTGCTCCCAACTGTTGTACCACAACAAAGATAGGCTCTTCTCCCATCCATGAAAAGTTTTCATGCAGAGGGCCAGGAATTTCCCAGCGGAGGTGAAGTGTTCTCTAAAACATAATGCTTCTCTGTCCCCCAATCCTTCACATCACCAGAGTCCGGGTGGGGAAGGCGGCCATGTACTTGCGCGCCTGATCCGTCAGGGCCATCTGATCCTCAATCTTCCCACAGGATGCGGACTCCCAGGTGTTATTCAGATGCTAAATTAGAAGCAGATTTGGGGTGAATGTCACTTGATTTATTAATAGCCTCAGTCAAAGCCAGGCCCACTATTAAGTGTCGCATGAACTCGCAGTAGGATGTTGTCCCATCTCCAGAGAAACTGAGATCTCAATACAACAGGCTAAAATACATCACCCTCACTTCTCAGGCAGTGACTGGAGGGTTGGGGAGAGCAGATGACTTGCAGAGGGGCACACCATAAGAGCCAGGATCCAAATCTCCCCACTTCCCTCTCAAACCATGTCATCTCTACAAGACCCTATCATAGAATCATAGAGTGGTTTTATCTTGGAAAGGACCTTAAAGATCATCTGGTCCAACCCCCCCTGCCATGGGCAGGGACACCTCCCACTACACCAGGCTTCTCAAAGCCCCATCCAACCTGGCCTTGAACACTTCCAGGGAGGGGACATCCACAACTTCCCTGGGCAACCTGTGCCAGCGCCTCACAAGGCAGTGTCTCAAGGCTGTATCTATAGCCTTGCTTTCCACAAAAAATCTAAAGAGAATTTGACTTTACAGTCACAGAGCACAAACAGGCTAAAGCCCACAGTTACAATGTCTGGTGCTATGACCATGCACAAATTACTGCCAAACCTTCACCCCAGAAATACAGCTGCTTGCCCCTGCACTCCCTAAAGCAACCCAACAATCTCAACAGCCTGACAGCTGACAAAAAGTCCCATGTTCAAAACTGCTTTCACCTGTGCGCAGCGATTAGCACGTGCCCTTTAGCAGAGCTCCTCTGGCAGTGGAGAAGAGAGGGTGGAGGGGGACACAACTCTCAGCAGAAACAGCATTTTAATTATCGTGTAAGCCATTTAACTTCTTGTGGTATTTATGGAGGTTACAGACACTGTTTAGTATAAAGTTAAAGGGAGATAAACATATCTGCAGAGGGCTGTGCACGCTGTATTTATTTACTCACCACACACGTGAGATGTTTCTCATTGCCTTGAGCCATAAACAGTAATGACATTTCAAAGCTCCTGGAATTCACCAGTATACACACACATTTACACACAATTATTTGTTTTTCTGTTGAACTTTTTCACTTTCTGTCTGCTTTTCCACATTGAGATACTCACTATGCCCTGA
The DNA here is from genome assembly GCF_000695765.1 of Mesitornis unicolor. Lineage (NCBI taxonomy): Eukaryota > Metazoa > Chordata > Aves > Mesitornithiformes > Mesitornithidae > Mesitornis > Mesitornis unicolor. The sequence continues at coordinate 24,171 of NW_010194229.1, read as the reverse complement.
ATAAAACCTCTACTAATATATGCAGTTAGTTGCATGAATACCCTGCATTCCAAAAATGTGCTTAACAGAAAGCTGCCTGCCAGCGAGGAAATCCCAGCACCGTTGAAGACTGAGAAGGTCTATGCCCAAGATCCACCAACAAAGACAAGTCAGGAGAAACCCTTCTCTATTTTCCTCTGCTTTCAACAAGGATCATTTTGGCAGTTCAAGACCTACATTGCTCAATGAGATGGCCAAAGGCCTCTCAACATCTAGGACACGGGTGAAGCATAATTTAATAGACTACAAACTATCTGCTAAGAGGAGAACTGTCCTGGTGTGCCCATGGCTCTTTAAGCTGCTCCTTCTGGTTGCTAACAGTGCAAGAAGGTCATAAAATTATTCTCTGGCTTAAATGTTTAGAGAATGCTCTTCTGACTGTAAACAGTGTTATCTGAGACCTACGGATAGTAAAGGCTGGACAACATATGAAATACAGATAATTTCTCATAACAAGCAGTAATGAGGGCACTGGTACAAACATAGCGACTGAGGTTCCCTGACTCAAAGTGTTTACAGGCTAAAAGGGACAAAACCAATGAATGAGTAAGTAGTGTGGCCAAGATGAGGGCAAGCATGTTAGTCCTCTGTAAACTTCTGCTGGGTTTCCCTAGACACGGCTTTCTCTTCTCTGTAGACGATTTCCAAATGTTGTCTCTGCTCTGGATGCCCTTTTGCAGGCAAAACTCCTGCTGAGCTTCAGTGGTAGTTCCCAGTGTGAAGGAGAACCAGGTCAGGCCTCACCTCATCGAGTCTGCAGCTTTCTGTGGGAAAGCTGCATCTGTGGAGTGAACAAATGCGCCATACACCTCTTCTCTAGAGTGGTTCAACCTGGTTGCCTGCATACCCTGTGCTGTGGCTCAGCCAAAAAGCAGGTGTGACATACTTGCTGCATGCCGCAGACATGCATGCAACACGCCACAGCTTCTTTTATGTTTTGGTTCAACAGCTTCCAGGGTAACTTTTTCAAAAGCACCTACATTGGCTGGGAACCTACTGCCTCCTGTTACTCCTCAGTGGGACTCAGGCACCTGTCAATATTTTACCCTGTTGTTTTAGAGGTATTCGCACCAGGGACCAAATTAATGCCTGGTACAATGCCATTGGTTTTACTTCGAAGTCAGATTTGGTCTGCACACCTCAAAAGCAGTTGGTAGTTCCAGAATTTTCATAATTTCAAAGGACAAAAATATTTTGTCCAACCGATTTTTCCCCATGATCTCCCAAAGCTCAAATGCACTGCTCAAGAAAAGTGAGATCAGCAGTCCCCGAAATAAACATGTAAGGAAACA
>NW_010194229.1:13070-22809 GCF_000695765.1 Mesitornis unicolor | reverse complement strand
AGGGAAAAGTCTATCTGTCACAGTAAGTCAATTTTGAAAAAACAAGTAACTTCAGGCAAGAAGTGTCCTGATTTCATAAATTAGGCTTAATTGTTAATATCTACACTGAGCTCTTTGTATTAACAGACGTGCTTAGAAAATAAAAAAAAATAACAAATCTGTATCCTGATATCTCCAACATCTCAGCAGGCTGCTACATGTCACTGAAAACCCGGTCTTCCTCTAACCTGATGTCAGAGCAGCAGAAGCTGCTCGGGCAGGCAGGAACCCTCTGCCCCCCATCGGGTTCAGCTGCCCCGCACCCTGGGAAAGCAGCGGACACAGCCAGCAGCAGGGGGATCAGTTGCACCCCTGGGCTCAAGTTTTGCTGTGGAGACCACGTGGGAGAATCTCCCTGCGGTTTTGACCCTTGGATTATTTTCCCAGAAGTGTGTTACACTATTTTTTTTTTCTTCTTATGAAAAATGTATAAAAAGAGACTATACAATCTCACTGATGGCGATGAGAGCTTTGCTCCAGTCAAGAAAGCAGAATTTGACTCAAAGTAGTATATTTACTAAGACAGTTTCAATTCTATCCCAGTGAACTCAGATAACATTAAAACTGGGTATTTTTAATAAACATTTTCTTGGCCCTCAGCAGCCAAAGCACAACAAAGAACAACGCCCTTGCTGTGCCAGCCCTGCAGCACAGCACTGCAGGCACGTGTGGAGTCATCCCAAAGTGGTGCTTCCCTCCTTGGCAGGAAGCCTTGGGTCCCACAGCCAGGCAGAGCGCCCAGCCAGCTCCAGGCATGCACAGCCATGGGATCCCTCAGTGAAAAGGGAAAAACACAACACCTCCTTCAATGCCAGCACCGCAGCAAGGACTGGCAGGGCTTCACTGCAGGATAGTGGCAGTGCCCCGCAGAAAGCAGCGCTTAGCAAATGTTATCGAAAGAGAAGAGATCTGGGCAGAAAGCTAGAGGTGTGCAGGAAAAGAGCATGGGGAGCAAAGTCAGACGACTCCTTTTGCAGAATGCTCATTGCATGTCCCCTATCACAGTTAAAGGCCCAGCTCTGCAAATCGACGGATGGAAACACAAAAGCTTCATAACTAGAAGCCAAAAAACCTGACCCAAAACCCACCAACATTGATGGGCATGTTTTCACTGATGCAGTGGATTCATCCTACTTAAATTCAGCCATAAAAGAGTGAGGTGTGCATTTCGGCAACTAAATCTCTAGCAAGCGAGGAAAGAAAGTGATTTTTGCAGTACAGTCCATTCCATATATATACATATTGCCTCAAATTGCAGGTGACCACTCCTAGCTTTGCTGCCAATTAAAAGTATTTAAGCCTTTTCAGCCACCTGTATTTTTCTCTTCCACACAAAACAGTTTTCCCTCTTTAAGTTAAAACACGGAGGCGAGGGGGGAGAGGAAGGTATACTACTATAAGTTCCCATAGGATAAAATTACAGACCCATGGTACAATTCCAGCTATCTCATTCTTCCTGGCTCATTTTCTTTTTAACCTCAGTAATCCTGCCAGCATATCCTTCTCCTGGCAGCAAAACCACCTCACTTATCCTGTACTGTGCCTTCAACTGCCCTCAGGCAGACACAAACTGTAAACAAACTGTCAAACCTGCAATTGGGATATCCAGTTAAAATACTTCGAATAAAAACTTGGACCATCTAGAGAAAACAGACTGGAGTAAAGAAAGAAGAGGCTGTGGAAAGGTGCTTTTCTAACAGAAATAGTCCTTCTGTGCTCAGAGCTTGGACCGCCTTTTCATGTGTTGTATGCGTAGCTTAAGAAAGCTCCTATTTTACAACACTTTGCCAACACTGCTGCAGTCCTGAGCTCCCATAGTGATGGAAGTGCAGTAAAAATCTTTGGGCAAAGAACCGTGTTAGAAAACAGATTTTAAATCTCTGCAATGCTGGCAGGTATCTTCAGCAACTCCAGCAAACTTATTGGTGTTACATTTACTCCTGTTAATTAAGCCAAATTGCGCTGGCATTTAAAACAAAAAAAAGCCAAAATGTTTAAAATAGTCAGAAGGCTTGAACTATTAGAAGTTATCATGTTTCTGTACTGGAAAAAGCTGGATTTCTTGCCAGTTTTCCCTTAGATTACATGGTATGGATAATTCACGGACAATGCCGCTGAAAAGGGGGCTTACAACAGAAATGCAGTACTCCTTCCAAAACCATGAAACACTCAATGTCCTAAAAAAAGCAGTTTCCTAGCAGAATATCATGCATATCATGTACAACAGCTGGGCTTTCTAGTCTGTAAGGATGCAGAAGCAGGAGAAGTCCTTACACTTATAAAGACCAGACAGTAAAGACTAATGAAAAACTCAAGTGACCATAAACGAATTCTACTCCATCTGCTAAGGCAGAGCACTGTATCTGCTCACATTGCTAGTTCTCCTCTGGGGCATGGGATGGTCTTCTCCTAAACTCTGGGGCTTCCCCGGTTACTCAAAAATACAACTTTCTAAATGTGAGAGCGTAAGATGGTCCAACTTTTCAGCTTTTATTATAAGCCTGATACCAGAGCTAGAAAGAGCTATTTGGTGGTGCTTTTAAGAGCTTAACCGTGAAGCTCTTACTCAGACAAAACTGTTTGAGATGTATGAGCTTTCCAAGTAAGATTGATGGGGGAGATACGGAAATGGGCTAAGCACCCACAACTCATATCAGAATATTCAGTCCCTTTCTGGTTTTGTCCTTAAGTGATTTTTTTCAATCATGATCAGAACACATTGCTGTAAATGGCCGAGAATTAAGCTGTCACTTTCCTTCTTTCTGAAAGACCATCACCTGCTTGGGGCAGCTATAACTCCTGCTCTCTTTGCAACTTAAATTCTGCTGCCCTGGGAGGAAAACTGGTGGGTTTCAAACCTCCAACCTCCTTTTGCTTCCTCCCGTACACATCAGCCACTGGGGAGAGCAGGGACAATGCGAGTGAGAGAAACCTCACTCAGGGCTGCCTTTCCTTGCTGTGCAAATCTTAAACCTCCTGGGACTCCAGCACAGCACACTTCCCCCTCTCCCTTGTCGAAACAAAGAGAAGTATGAGACTTTGGGATCTTCTTGCCTCAAAAAAAGCCACAGAGGAAAACCAGAGAAAGTCTGCTGCTGCAGGGGAGCATGCTGCCTTGCCTATGCATCTCGTCTGACAGCCAGCTGCAAATGATATTCTGCATCTCACTTTTTAAATGGAGAAAATTAAGCTTAATGACAGCTCACACTCCTGAAAAGGTTAACCAAGTAACTGTTTTAAAATCCTTTAAATTTACTCTTTAAAGAAAATGGTTACACAAACTGCTGAAAGTCAGGAAATTCGAGCTGAAACGTGTCAGTCTGTGGTTAAAAAATGGAAAGTGACAGGAGCTGGGGGTTGAAGAACATTCTCTTTAGCTTGCAGGGCTTCTACCTTGCGTTGTTTCCTTTGTTACTGGGGGAAGAAGATATCAAAGCAGCACTATTTTCTTAAAAGGCTCCATTTCATGGTGTCTTTTGATAGCCTGCAGGGTTAGGTTGGACGGTCTATGATTTAGCCTACTTTTCTATCTGTTAAAATGTCTATGTTAGGACAGTTTGTATTATGTACTCCTACTTGTTTGATTTGCTACTGAACATAAGGGGAAATAAAACATAACTTTCACACAGGAACAGCCAGAAACAGAGTTTTTACGTAACCTCTTACTAGGCACTATTCAAGCAAAAGCTCGCTACAGATCATCAGCCTGCCTCAATATGGGCTTCAGATGTTACCCCAAAATCTTAACCCTTTGAAAATTTCTAGTGAGGCCAAAATCTCCCTACAATGAAACTAAGTATTGTCTGAGTGATGAAAATAATATGGGTTGTAATTAACTCCACCAATATAAAGCAGAAGTATTTGCAATGGAGTGTAAGAGTAATTCCACCCCTAGGCAACACGTGAGCTTGGTGAGACATCTCCTACTCCTGCCAGGAAGAGAGCACCCAATTCTTGACTGGGAGATATGCCACGCAGGATAAAAAAGCTGTCTGAACCTTCATATCTTACCAGAAAGATCCTATACACAGCTGCCTTTACATACGGCATTTTACAGAGACTTAACTAGGGGATCAAATGAGGATGATGCACAAACTCTTGGGTCTAAGGGCACTCTTTCTCCTATTACCACCATATTCTTAGTGCAGTTATATGCAGCTACCTGACCTGACATGCCAAATGATGCAACATGCTGTGATGGTGAATCATATCATACTATCTGATATGGTCATCAACTATTACTTATTAAGCTGCGTATGATCAGTCGTGTGTCCAAAATGAAATAAAAACTATCCTTAGAGATTGCTCTGAACATTTGTCACTCTTCCCTTCTCCAGAACTTAACAGCAAAACAATAAGTAGTCAGGCACTTCGGAGAGCCTATTGCTAGCCAAATATATTTTTCTTTATGTAAATACAGTGCAAATTATTAAAGCAATGAAAAATACTGCAGGCTGGTAGGCATGCAACCGCCCTCTTACATAAGTTCAAATTTAAAAGAAAATAGAACTTTAAGAACCAAGCACATTAAAAGTATATTGGGGAAAAAAGGGTTCAGTGCTTCCTTTCTCTCTTCCCTCTCCATACATACATCCCAAGGTACAGAGAGTGCTATAATTCATACTTGGACTGAAGTCAGTGAAAATTTGCCTAAGTAAGAACAGTTGGATCAGGCCCAAAATATTAACAGCAGCAATGTAAACATATGCAGACACAGTTAAATTTCACCCAGATGCACTGCCCGGTGTTTCATGTCTATGCAACCAATGGATTTAGCCCAGTGTTCACGTGTGCATCTGCATGCGTGTACATGCATGTGGGCGATATATCAAATCATAAACTAGAAAGCTTAAGAACATGCTAAAAACTGGTCACTTACAAAATGCCACCAGTCAAAATCAAGCACAAACACTAACATTTTCAATTGCTTTGCATCCCTTAGACGTGCTGTGCCCTCATCACAGAGGTCCAGCTCCACTGGGACAGAGAGGCAGAAACATCAGGGCAGAGCAGCAGCAGTTTCTGGCATGAAGGAGAGCCAGACTGCCCGTCCCTGCTGAGCTGTGTGGGGCCAAGCTCCCCTCTGACACGAGGCCTGACAGTCTGGCCAGGGATGAAGCAGATTCCCCCTTTTAACCACGACACTAAGTCCAATTCAGAGCTTGGGGTGATCAGCAGACAGTATTGTGTTGTTACAAAATGTTTGTATTTCTTTCTGAAAAAGCTGTCTATGCCACCGTCACAGACACCTCTGCCCTCATTCTTGACCTAGGATTACATTTCAGTTGAAACACTCAATGTTTCTTCATCGGCAGCGAGAATAATTTTACCTTCATATTGGTTCACCACAAAGCTGCATATTAAATACTCATTTTAGGGCTTTTTACAACTGCTTTTTCTTTCAGTTCAACAACGCTTTAAACACCGAGATAACTTGGGAAGTAATTTTTAACTCAGTTCCTACTTAAAGAAAAGTCCTCTTTATCCAAACAATGAGAATACCTGACTTCTAACCTGCAAAATTAAAGGCTTTTCCTGAGCAAGGACTGAAGCATGGGATCCAGTATGGCCCACAAATTGCCTTGTGTAAACTTCCTGAACAAAATCAGCGTGAGTGAGGAGAGAAGGTTAAACAAGCCCTTTCATTTACAGCAGCTTGTAAAGAAATTATTTTTAGATAGCAGGAAACATAACACTGTTACGCCGAAGATCAAAAGATCCTACTTCACAGGTACCTCAGATGCTCCGTTTTTATTACAGGCAGAGTGCAGGCAACTACGACTAACAGGACAACTCACAACATACTCGGTTTAGCTGCCTGGAAATCTTGCTCTAAACCTATGGAGGAGCCTGAAGTTTGGCCTTGGGATATGGCCAGGCATGGGCATGCTGGCAAGGCGGTGGGGCTGAGCTTGTGGGGACCAGCAGCCTCCTCCCACACACCAGCCAGGGAGCTCCAGTGACCCCCTGCAAAGCTGGAGCCATGGGCTCCTTTGCTACAAGATGCTCTGAATTCGGTCCCTAAAGAACTGCCCTAGCCCAGGGTGAGTGGATCTTTAAACCCTCCTCTTATCCATCTACTACGGTGCAGCTAAGAAACACTGTTCATGAGAACCTATGGACACCTCCATGCAAGAGGGGAGACACAGTCTCTGCTCTCCAAAGGTGCTTTTCATTAGATGATTCTGCAATGCAAAGTGCAAACCTACTCCATGGCAAACTGTGCCAAATGTGTGAAATTTTAATATCTCACTTTATAATGCCAGGCTGGGGATGCTTAATCAAAACCAGGTTTTGTTCATTCCTTCCTACTGTAAATAAGCCCTAATGTGAACTCTGGAAAGACGGGAGGAAAGAAGGGATTAGCCATGTGGACTATCTGTCTGGAAGTCAGGAACTATGGAGTTATAATTTCCTTTCTGACAGTGATTCACCCTGGGGAATGATACACTTTCCCTCAATTCGCCCATGTGGAGAAGGGATATAAAATCATTTATTCATCTACCTCAAAAATACAGGCTGTGGTGGAAGGATAATTGATCGTTATCTACACTGAGTTTTGTTGTCTGAATGTCTCCTGTCCACAAGAGCTGACAAAGAGGCTGTTAGTGACTGGAGGGCTTTGGATCAGGCTCTACGTAATTGGTATCCAAGCATTTAAAAGTGCAGCAAATGTATGTTTGTTAACATTTGGAAAAAGCATAAATATGTAAAACTCAGACTCACATCTGGCTCACATTAAAACAGTCACACATTTAATTCAGTTCAGAGATTCCAAGACGTACAACTGGCCATAAGCGTCACGAGGCCCCTTCAGACCACCATTTACAACCACATTTCTGGTGTGACCTCAGCCTGCACTCAGGGAAAGGCCATCCTGGTGCCTGACTGGAGGGTCAATACCAGCCTCATCTGTGCCAGCCAGCTGGGCAGTGCCAGAGTCTCTGCTCTCGCCCTGAAGACAGTGACAAGTTCTGATCGTCACCACACCACTCAACTCTCCTGCTCTCCAAAACACCAGAGCCACCTGCAAGAAGTCTATAGGAAAAGGCCTCTGGCTTGTGTTAATCCTACCAATGTAACATTGGAGCCAGCTGTGTTACAGTGCCCCATTTTGGGAGCTTTGCCCTGTTTAGCTTCCTGGCACAGCTACAGCCACTGCATCCTCACACTCCACAGGTAAAGTGAGATCCTCAACCACCTTCATCTGAACCTTCCCTTCCTCCATACCCAAAGCTTAAAATCAGTCTGCAAGAAAGTAATGTATATATGTATTTTTATATACAAAGGATATTTTTATCAAAGAATAATTACCTGCAGAGGACTACCTAGTGGCCTATTCCTAGGTACTGCAAACGTTTTGTGAAAACTACCATCCTCTTCAGACATAGGCATCTTTAAAATGGAGCTGGTAAGGAGATTCTGAACAGGAAAAGAATAAAAAAACAGATAATGTTTTCCAGTACCTCAAGAGAACAACTTGAATTCAAACATATCAAAAGCAAACTCAGCCTGACTGCAGAGGGTATAACACCGGGGCATGGTCACAGATGGAGCGCTCAGCCTGGGAGCAGACCTCAGACAGGGGTCCCTGGGACTTGGCTTTGCAGGAGCATTGTGATGTGCAAAGGTTTTTAATCCAGTGAAACTCTCAAGAGCAAGAACAGCAGTAACACTGAATAGTCCCGGTGAAGCAGAGGGAACCGTGTTCGTGCAAAGTCTCCTTTCCACAAAACAAAACAGATTCTCTCTGTCTTTTGCCAGTTTCAGCTCTGTAATCTGGTCATTTCTATACACAGTGCAGGTGTCCTCAAAGTGCAGGCTCATTACAAAGACTAGGGGCTGCACACTGACTGCAACTTCTGCTGCCTTCTGTAGGCATTATGGTGATCTAGTTAAGAGTGGGATTTTGCTTCTGATGCTTAATACAGGAAAACAACATGGAAATAATGAATAATGCCTACCTGGGAGGAAGACCAGACAACAAAAGTTGTTGCTTTTAACAACTGAACAGGGATGTAAAACAGAAAAATGATTTGGTGGTGTGAAAACTTGCACTTACTGGCACATCTTCCATAGTAGATGTCTGTGTAAAGAGCTGAGTGTTCAGGCTTTCTTCTTCCCAGTGATTTGAGCAAAAAAAATTTCCAGCTTTATCTGTTGGAGACTCCACCTGAAAGCAGGAAAGGCACCATGATAACAACCAGTACCTAACTGATCAGAAGGAAATTTCTCTGTCGGTTGCTTAATAAATTGAATAAATACTCTTCACAGTTGAGTATAATGCATGTTTACGGTACTGTCTTTTACAGCACCTTTGCTCTTTGCAGAAGAAAAAAGTTCAAGGTTCTCAAAAAAATCCCCACCTAATAAAACTTTGAATACTTGCACTCAGCGCTCTGTCAGTATTCAGGTTAATCCCCTAGAAAGGACTGAGAATATATGTATTTTTAGAACTTTAGCAACAAAGTAATATAATGCAATGTCCTCAAATGTTCAGGTTTCTAAGTCACTCCATGGAGCTTGGTCCCCATAGGGTTCTTCTATAGTTTTCACCAATATTAGAAAGATTCAATCCAAATTCCTGTCTAATTTTTTTTTTCTTTTTAAGTTTCAAACGAAAACTGCATTAGAACGGCCCAAGCAAACCCCTGCTGAAAACAGCAGAAAGACTTCTATGGAAATCAATGGGAGATGAATTAGGCATGCCTAGTATACTATATAGAACCGACACTAAGATCTTGGGGCTCACATGAAAGAAAAACAGACACAGCTATTTAACAGAAAAGGTATTGGTATAAGTTTCTCAGCAAAGACTGATGAATTAAATTGCCTCAGGTAAGTTTGAGATTTACCTCTTGTTTGATTTTCTTCAGCAAAGGGGGTCCGCTTTCATGTAGCCCAGCCACTATTGCAGATTCCTCCGACTCCTGCTTGATAACGTCCTGCAGATCTTCTACAAGATGAGTCGGAGTTTGAGGCTGAAAGGAAGAAACGTTACATCCAAGTCCCAGAACATCCTTCTGCACTAATATCAAAGCAACTTTTATCATTGTTTCCTTCTTACCAGCATCTTCAAAGGACCATATTTGATTTCCTGAGCTGCAAGTGCATTTTTGAATGGAGTGGGTGTTCTTGGAGAGCTCTCTAATATCGACCTCTTGATTGCTGGAGTTCTGAAACTTTAAAAAGAGGGAGAAAAACTTTAAAGGAACACACTTGGAAATATTACCATTTTACAGAAATACATGCATACAGGCAGTGGCTGCTGTAAGACTTGGACAAATATTTTCCTGCAATCCCATAATCCATTTTGCTTTTCTGGCAGAATATCTATTTGACTGTGATAAGGTGGAATGGCTTTATTTTAAAAACTGGTGAGTCTATATGCATGATTGTCCTTTATTAATAACCTGCCTCCACAGTTATAAAGTGGAAGTTTCACTCCAAGCTAAGAAGAACCTGAATGTGCTGGCAAACAACTCTGCGGGAAGTGTACAGTGGCGCAGCACTTCAGGTTGTGTGCAAACTTGAATAAACGAACCCTCGTGAATCCGACAAGACAACATGATAACAGACTTACATGTGATTTTCCTTCTGGGCTTTGAAAGTCTGGTCTCTGTGGAATGGCGTGGTGACAGCTGTCTTATGGCTGCACAACGGTGTGGAAGTGAATGCAGGGTTGTCCAGGTTCAGGTTT
>NW_010194229.1:8231-13045 GCF_000695765.1 Mesitornis unicolor | reverse complement strand
AGGGAAAGGAAAAATCAACAGGAATATTCAGATTACAAGTCTGACTTCTTAAGTTGATGCTATTGAACAAAAGAAAGAGAAATTATTTCCTTCTGATTGACATAAGTGATTCTCCTGACCTTACGGTGTAGGTAGGTGTATGTGGGGTACCTGGCTACACAGCAAAACAGCACTCAGCAGTTTGGCTGGAGCACTCAGGAAGCCAAACTGAGCATTTCTAGAGGGAGAAGTTATAAAGAAAATAATGCTCTGTTCTAATGAGAAACACTCTCCACCACTTTAAAAACCAAATCTCAAAAGCCTGATTTGTATTTTCTGCAGATAAATTTTAATTTGCATTAAAAGCAGTGTGCCCAAGTAAGAACCGGGAGAAAATAAGTAAGGGAAGTTTCAGGAACAAACCCACATGAAATGGGGCTAAATTCCACAAAGATTTATATGGGGAATATAGGTGCTTTTAAGGCAGTAAATAAAGTGTCTATGACAGGAAAATAAATTTCCTATTATCTCTCTCAAAAGAAAGCACTCCATTTTCACAGCATAAAATGAAAACTGCCACCTGTGATGTGTGGAGTGTTTTGGAATGGAAACAGCTGACCAAAAAGGAGGCAGCAGTATTAGCCTGGAGGAAATTGCTTTTGCATGAGTTCTACCTAGTAGCCTAAAATATTGCTTAAATTTCTAGTGTCTACAAATCTGTGAGCGTAGTAGTATCCTTTATACTGACAAGGATTCACCGTATTACCTCCTAGACTCAACTTGCATCAGATTAAAATACATTTTATAAAAATACGGCATGTGAGAAAATGCAGATTTCACTAGATATGATTAAATGCTATAGATATAATTAAAATACCTCACAGCTAATGGGACATACAGTGAGAGATCATTGCATGCAACCTTTTAGTATCCTTCATGAAACAGTGTTTCTCTGACTTCAAAGACTAAAGCCAAACCAAGGCAAAACCAACACAAACAAACAAAAACCAAAACGCTTTTAAATAGTCCTGCAGCTGTGAAACAAAGCAACCATAGACAGGAACTTGGAAGTGCACGCCAGGGCATCTTGACAGGCCATTTTCCTCCTCATTCCTATTCCGCTCCACCCCACGTGGCCTGGGGTTGAGGATGGTGAGCCATGATTTGAATTTTCTGGTTGTTGTCAGTTTGTCTCACAACCTGAATGCTATTTAAATGCAGTTTGGGGTTTTCTAGGTCAATGAATCATACTGTAAGTGGACAGAGATGGAAAGTATTACAAATGATCAGAAATGTTAAACTCTGGTAGTTGAAGGAGTTAACAGCAAAAGCAAAGCAAGCAATCATATTCCCCTTCAAAAATGATCCAAATAAATAAATAAAAAGGCCCACAGATTAATTATAAAGAAGAGAATCAACAGTTAGCTTGCCAATGATCTAAACTCAGCAGTGAAGACTAAGAGCAGTGAGAAGATTCAAACACAGAGCGAAATCAACAAGCGCAACGGTAATTAGTCATTTGTTCCAAAGGATTAGTTTCTAAATTGTTAAGGCTGGGGTGACTTTTGAGAATTAGTAACATCTGTGCAGAAGTCTTGATCTACCTGCGAGGGAGAGAAGGGCAGGCTTTTGACAGGGGAGCGCTCAGGAGGAGTTGAGCTGCTGACATCAGCTAGGACCAAGGTGCTACTGTGGCCACTGGCTAAGGGGCTGGAGAGCCCTCTCCTTTTGCGAAGGACCCACGGAGCCACGCTGCCCTGTGAGGCAGATAAGGACTTTGGTGAGCCAGGAGAGCCCTGACTCGACATGATTTTGCTCAAGTTTGTGATGGGATGTCCTTGAGGACTACAAGGTCTACTGGCCCCTCTTTGCTGAAGCTGCGCGACTTTGCCTGAGGGAGCTTTGCTAGCCGAAGTGTCTGTGTCTTCAAAGAATTCAAAACTGCTGAGATCACCCCATGATGAAGGATCCTGAAACAACGTGGGAGGCACGGAGCTATAAGACAGTGTATAGTGCCACCTCATGAAAATACAGTGCTAGGATATGCCCGTAATCAAAAACAACAATAAAGTCTTTCCCAGCTCAATTCAGCTTGACTCTGTTTATTTGAGTAGTAACACAGTGAATGCTTACTTGTGTTTTCAATATATACCTTGAGCACATCAAACTGTCTAACATCCTCGTACTGTTGCTGGCAACTGAGTTCCTTAAAAAAATATGAGTCAAATGATGTCCTTACTATCTACTTGCCCAGGGTTGAAGACAGTGCTTTTCACTACCAAAAACTGTGTGCCCAGGGCTCTAAATCAAGACTGGTCTCCTCCTAATCTGCACGCCTGCTCTGGATGTGCTGAATGGGATGTGACACTGAGGGAAGAGACACCTCTGCTGCTGAAGGAGGGTGCCACCACAACAAATGTATTTCAACATGCCACTTCTGTTACACGTAGTATCCCAGAGACCACGAGAAAACACCCATGTCAATGTCAGTCAGCTAGTTGGCATTTAAAATGCCCGTTTCCAGTTCTTCACATATACCAGGGCAAGCTCCTTAAACTCTGAGAAGCAACTATGGAAGCTACAACAAAAATTCTTAGAAAATGATACAGATACATGAGCAACCACACATAAACCTAAGGCATGTGTCACTTCAAATATGAATAAGCATTAATTCATTGTTTAAAATCTTTCATGGTGTCTCTGATTTTATTTTAAGGAGACTTACTATGGAGAGATTGTTTCAAGCTCCTACTGTGCAGTTTGCTAAAAATCACACTCCCATACTGAGATGTAGCAGGACAGGGAGATACCCACAAAGAGCATACGCATCCACACTCAAGGGCTTCATTTATGAGCAGCTGCGTTTTGTTATGTCAGAAGCTAAGCTTCAGATCTTGTAGCAATTAGAACTTGGAAAAAAAAACAGAAACACATTTACGACAGTCCCAGTTCCTCTCCCCTCACTCCTTGACCACGCACAAATCCACCTGAGGTGGCAAGTCTACTTACGGAGTCTATTAACTGGAGTGTTTCTGCAAATTCTAAGAGATTCTTAACATTATCCAGGATGTTGCTCTGGTGAACAATCATGCACCGTGCAGGGGATGCACTTTCCTCAGGTAAGCAACCGTGATCCACCGGTGGAGATGGAGTGCAGTGGTGATGTTCCCCCAAACAGGAAACAGGTGCATTGTCACCACTGGTCCTGGTACTGTCAGCAACTGTGGTGCTGTGCCAGCCGGGGTAGTTTGATGTGTGGTTCTGTGTCTAAAGGAAGAAGAAAAAAAAAAGAAAAGTGGGGGGTGGGGGGGAGAAAGGCAGAAGGAACTTAGCAGTGAAATTGCACAAGGTGTCAGATGCCACTGGAGGAAAGATAAAAGTAGTTGCATCATCATCTAAAAGCTTATGCCTATGAAACAATTGTCAAGATGTTTCCTTTCATCAGTGCAAGATCTCGTTTTAAGTAATATTGGCATTGTATTTGTTATCCCAAAGTTACCTCATAATTTACTTCCAGGATTATGAGCATATATCATTACTAACACATAACCAATTGATACTGTGTTACTCCAAAAGCTCAAAAAGTGTCTGTAAGTCATTTTCTGTGAGAAGCAAGAAACGGCAGGATTTCCCTACTGAGCGCTCAGCACTGTAGAAGGCTAAAGGGTTTAAGAGTTAGAGTTGCTTTTGTTTGCTTATTGCCTTTTCTTCTTCTATCCCTGTCTAATGCTACAGCTTACACCAATGCAATGGAGAGGCTGTCAAATCAACGTGGTTAGAAAAGCAGAAGAACAAATTAACAGAAGTTTCTTTCCAGTGTGATCATGCAACAGAAGAAATTGCAAAACATTAACTAAAGTTAAAAAGTGGCCAAACTAACGTATCATGCATGCAGTTGCTTTTTTTTTTCTATTAATTTAAATATTACCCAAAAAAAAGAATCTGCTGGCTATCACCTATCTTCAAAAACGATTTGGGGATTCTTGGCTTTGGTGATGGTGTTAGGGAATTACATAAGGGTTTTCACACAGTAACATCCAATGGCATATACAACGAAGTGTGAGAATTCAGTAATAGCCAGCATTTGTTCCACACATGCAGTTACGAAGAATCTAACATTATTCAGAGAAGTAAAACAAACTGTCAAACATGCACCAAGTCTGAAGCTTACAAAGTGTATAAAACACAGCTGAAGGAAAGAATACAACAGAGAAGAAAAACCTAATGTACAGGCACTACATTTTCATCTCATGAACCATTGCACACTTTCAGAAATGCAGATCCCATTGATTTAAAATCTGGGATTTTTCACTTTCACACAATTATCACGTTTCCAATAGTATGTCACGTTACAGAGCCCAGCCCTGCTCCCAGTTTGCAAAGTAAAATACCTGCAAATTGTTTGCCTTTTTTTAAAAATAAAATAATTTACAAAGCAAATACAGATTATATATGTGCTATGTTTCATCCTTTTAAAACGGAAATATAGAGCCTTGATTAGTATCGGAGGCAGAGGGGGAGTAAAAAGTTAAAAAGACAAGCACTGGGGTAATGCTGCTATCCCTCCATCCAAGCACACAGTGACAATCTTACTGGTAATGCCTGCTGCCCTTTCAGTTCATTCTCAGTCGACATTAGTAGCAACTCTAATTCCTTTATTCGTTTTTCTTTCTCAGGGTCTTCATCATTATAGTGTCTCTGAAATTAAGAGTTAAGGGAAAAGAAAAGATAAAGGTCTGATAGGAAGTAGCAACTAAAATGCTTATGGCTTGCCGTCCTGTGGTTATAACAGCCAAATTAGACTCAAAGATGAAACACACATCAATTGTGTTTTC
>NW_010194229.1:0-8200 GCF_000695765.1 Mesitornis unicolor | reverse complement strand
CCTGCTGAATTTTGGTATAGACATTTGAAATGGAGAAAGTGAAAGCTATCACACCAGGTGTCAACTATTGTGTTTTAAATCCACCTCAGATGTACCAATTATTAGCCACATTAGAACTCCCCCACCTTCCCCATTTTCTCTCTTCACATTTTTTACATTAAAATGTCTGCATTTTGACTTATCAAATGTTCAACAAATTGACTCTTGAAATGATGTTCAAGTTATCTACCTGAATAGCTGCAGCAGCTGGCTGAGGAACATTGACAATATTTACATGCAGTGCTACTGGATATGGGATCTGACCAGGGACCTGGGCCAAAAAGCAAAAGACACTAAGAGTTATTATTTTATCATATTGTCTGCCTGCATTAAGAATTTGTATTAAACATACTTCAGTTTTAGGTACTTCATGGAGATGAAATAGCAAAAAAACCCAACAATGTTTACAAGAAAAGTAAACGTTTTTTTAGGAATGTGACAGTAAGCATTACAGAGGAAGAAAGAAAATTCATATATGAAATATCTACCCTTCCTGAATGAGAAAAGATTAATAACTTACAGATGCATTTGTAAGATTTTTCTAAACTAAAGTGAAAATGCAAAAGATGCAATTTATTATCATCTAAAACTCTGCAATGTAACTGTCTGAAGCAGCAGCCTGTTTCATTATTAATCATTAATAGAAAAGGAATCAGATTAAAACCACCACTTGTTTACTTGGTTCCTATAGGCAATGCACAAACAGAATACTGCTGCAGGGAACATGGGAGATTGTGACACACAACACAGAATTAACCGGATTCAACTGATTTTCAACAAGTGTAATATTCACCACCGTAAGAAACAGTACTGGGAACATGTTCACTGCTTACAAGACGTTGAAAACACTGAGCCTGATTCCACCACCTGAATGCCAGCAATCAATTTCAAATGCATATATTTTCATCACTGAAAAAAGTCAAAGTCAAAGTGGCCCTCGCCTGACATCAAACACATATGAGTCCACCAAGACTGGAAGAAAAGCCTTCATGAATCTTGAAATCATGGGGGTTGGACTAGATGATCTTTAAAGGTCCCTTCCAACCGAATACATTCTATGATTCTATTTTATGAAATCGGGTATGGCAAAACAGAAACCCTCATATTTTCAGGTGCTTACATTTTGTGGCTCAGAGATGTGGTAGTAGGGGTAGTCACTGCTCAGCGGGGGCTGGCTGGCTACTGGAAGCTGTGCAGGAGGCGGGTTGTGAGTGAAGGCCATCAAATGGTTGCTCTTCTGAAAGCCGGCAGATGTTGAGGAGTGACAGGCTTTGGAGGACTCCTGCAGGTAGCCCTCCTGCTCAACCTTGCGGCGCATGGTTGAATTCCAGTGGTTCTTGATAGCATTATCAGTTCTGCAACACAAATACATAGGTTTGAGGAGTTTTATAAACGAGCATTTCCAATTCAGACTGAGATTAATGGGCAGGAAACTGCTGCTGGCATTTTTCTTTAAGCCTCGAGCTGTTCTCTGACCTTCCTCCTGCCCCCACCTTTACAAATGCTACCCTCAACTTCTCAGGAAAGATGTTCCATATAAAAGGTAGGGAAAAAAATAAAAGGGCTATGGTTGGTTGTGTACCTTTGGAAGCAATTTCTAAGCCTTAGGTCCTCAAACTATAAGAAATTAATAACTTCCAGCTTCACTTGATTCCCATGAGGTGAGGTGACAGCAAAGGCTAACACCTCTTTGGGGCTACCTTTAAGAAGTGCCAACATCATCTTCCTATGTCTTAATATTGCAGTGGAGTTTTATTGTATCTCATTGCTGGAAAGAAAGACTGTGGAAAACAGCTGTGAAAAGACTAACTTCTAAGCAACTTTCCAGCTGGCCACCTAGACAATGTCAACATTTACGCTACACGCACATTCAGTAAACAAAGCTGTTGGGATTTCTCTTAGCTGCAGAAAAACTGAGATTCGAATTCTCACATACATGAGTCAGAAAAAGCAAGCTTATGAAGTCTGTGAGACTTTAAGAGTACGCTTAGGAACAGCTCCTTGATTTGAAAAACATCACCACCACACCGTATCATTGAAAGCAGTATCTGTGATGTGTGGAAACTACAGAAAAACTTTCCAAGGGGTAATTCCTTTCTTGATTTCTTCTAGAAGGTGAAAGCAGCCTTAATGCCCGCTTAAAAGGCAACATTTTGATCTTGAAGATGTTTCACCAAATAGCAGGAATAAAAACAGAAAGGGAAACCTCTCCCTTTGCTTACATTATTTGCTTGACTACACTTTATGTTGAGTCACTTTTACTACAGAGTGAATCTCTATCTCTGAAATTACATGCAAGCTGTAAGCTTTCAATGAGACACGTATTTCCAGGACCAGAGCTTGAGGAAGTCAGTTTCTCCTGTTGAATACATGGATTTTTAACAGGTTAAAATCATCTGGATGATTCAGGAGCAATTACAAATGTTGAAGCAGCCCTCTCTTAAATAATTTTGAATAAACAGACTGGATTTCATGTTGAAGGTATACCCTTAGATGAATGTAAATTACATTCCACTTGCAGAGCCTGGTTCTTCACTGTTAAGTTGAATTTTGACAGTTATTGCAAGCGCAAATAAGACTGCACAGACATTTAGGAAACTGTGAAGATCTTGCTCTAGTTACTGGGGTTTTTTACCTACGGCAAACATTAAAAGCATGTAAAAATAGCATACCGTTCTATGTACTGACCAAACAGCACATTTCCCCACTGAGAAAAAAACACCGCTATGCCACTGGCTTTCCAGGTTTTGATTCCAGAATTTTTTGATTTATAACGTGCAGCCCGAGGCAACTGAGACTGCTCAGACCTGCAGCTTTTTCTTTTTTTCCTATTTAAAAGCTAAAGGTGTATGTCATTACCGTCCAGGCAGCAACTTTGCAATCTCTGCCCATCTGTTTCCCAGCCTCTTGTGTGCCTGGTAAATAATTCTATCTTCCTCTTCTGTCCAGGAGGTTTTCTTCACTTCTGGATTCAAATGGTTGTGCCACCTCTCCCTGCACTGTTTTCCAATCCTTCCCTTCAAATGCTTAGCAATGACAGACCAGCGCTTTGGACCGTATTTCTGCACGAGTTCTATTACCTTCAAAGAAGGACATAAAAACTGCCTGTATTTAATGATGCATAATGAATCAATGAAATTTTTCTGTGGTGGAGCAATATTTTCAACAACATTTCTCAAAATTGCCACAGTAAAACTAACACACTATTAAGGTTCCCCACTTCCCACTTAAACTTTTACCCAAAAGGATAAATCTGGCAATAGTTAAGACATTTCTGGACTGCATTTCTGCATTACAGTGAATACAGGAACATTAATTAATTTGTGAAGAAAGCTACAGACACTGAAACTGTAGGATCAGTCTGCTTCTGGCCATGTTAGTGTTGAGACCACTGAAATCTCAAGGATTTTTGCCCCAACACATGAGATTTGCTAGCAAGGCATTAACCAGACAGAAAGGAAAGCTGATTACCCTTTGATCCTCCTCTTTAGTCCATGGACCTTTGATAAGTTCTGGGTTTAGTACCTTCTGCCATCGGTGCTGGCACTGAACATCTGTCCGGTTCTAATGAAATGCAAAATATGCAAAGTAGATCACCAAACCATCAAACGTAGAATGATAACACTTTTATCTAGGTATGCTTGTTCCCAACGCATTTCAGCTACGACTACTAAACAATATGGAGTGATCTAGTAGGTCTGAGAAGGTGCTCGACTATCACTTTGCACACTGAACTAGATAATATTTCCATCGTTCCTGCAGTGATGTCTGTCTCGCCAAAACCAAACAAACTGAATCTTCACCAGCTCGCACAATAGCTCTCATGCTTTCACATGCAGGATTTCTAAAACAGAGTGTTCGTGAAACAATTATCTTCTAAATTACACTTTTAATTCATCAAAGCTATTTTTTCTCAGTGGTAAGACATTTTGTTTCAGTGTCACGTTAACCATCTCCTGTGCAATACCCCTTCAACCCCCAATTTTGTCTGACTTTTTCCAATCCTTTCTGAGAAATGAAAGGAAAATTAAGGTGTTTCCACAATATTCTAACGAAATTTCTGAAGTCTCCATCTGTGGAGGTTTTATATCTCCCACAAAAATGTAACTATCAGGCAACCACTCCCCTTTCCCTTACTTGGAAACCTCTGATAAAGAGTTGTCACTAGAACTGGAAACAGAAACCAATATCCACCTACAGGAAGGAAATTGGCAATGACTTTCCAGTCTTCTGTGCCATTCTGCTCCACAAGTTTCTTCAGTTTCTCATCCTGAATCATTAAAAAAAGCAGAAACAATTAATATTGCAATCTTTTATAGTGTAAATGAAGTAAATTTCAAAAATTGTCTCCTAGCTTTTTACAGATTTATTTCTGCACCCTGAGTGTAAGGGGAGGTGGTCTGGAGTCTTCTCGTATTTTTAATTGCCTAATTCAGGAGATTTTTCTACTCCTGTGGATTCTGGTAGGGTCTTTGCTGCAGGAGAAAGACTTGACTTTTTCTGTTCTGTTCTTTGACTCACATTACATATTCCCACTTTACTACTCAAAGCAATGCAACTGTTCTGGATTATCTGTTCTGTTCTTGTACTGGATTTGCAGGAGGGCATGGATATTTAGATGCTAGCAATGAAATTCAGTAACTCTCAGGCACCCAGCTGTTGGGGGACCTCTGAAAATCACAGTCTTACGCTTTATATGTCTTGCAAGTAATGGAGTTCCAGTAATTCGCTCATTCCCTATCTGTGTACAATGAATGCACAATAAAACTAATGGCTCCTTTTTGCTCCTGCATGAGGGAGTTTTGCATACTTGCAATAACAAGAAATTTTGCTCCGTATTTTTAATGATAAGGCCAGAAATATAGACACTAAACACAAAAGAAACCAATCTCATGTACTGGGAAAGATCGAGATAGTGTGAGACAAGTGAGAGCTGCCCCAGGAGATAAGAGGAGAGGAGCAACCCCCACTTCCCCAATTAGTACCTCCCAATATGCTCCCAGTTTCATGTGACAGGAAAGTGGCCATTGGGCTCCACGGTCATCCCTTCCTCCCAGGCCACATCACAAACACATCCACCTTTGTGAGAGCAGACTGTGTTTAAAAAAAAAAAAAATTGCTTGCAAGAGGTGACCTGTCACTGTTTGTATATCACTATACATTGTTAGGAGAAAGTCAAAACATAGCTTAAAAACTGTATTAATGTATTTCACAATATACTCAAACCAGTTAAATGGCCACAGGATATCCACCTGGCAAAGGAGTTTGATACCACAATTTACCCAGAAAGTCAGCACAAGGGTACTGTGGCTAAAATGCATTCTGACCTTCAAAAACAAAATACATCTTGAATGCTCAATTTTGGTACTGCTGGATTTCTTTCTTACAGCTTTTAATTTATTTCCACTCAGAATCATTACGCTGCAATTAAAGTGCAACTTTCAAATGGCACAAAAGGACTGCAGCAGTTTCTGCCACAGTTGTTTGCTGCTGTGGGACTCTGAACACAGGTCAGTTCTCGCATAGCAACAGTTTTCAAACAAAAAGAACCAACAATCAAGCATTGCTGCAGGTGACTCTTAACCTGTTTCTCCAACAGGGATTACATGGAGACTCACATACCTGTAACGCAGACCTTGACAGACATAGTAAAAATGGCATTTATACATTTTATTTAAAAGAGAAGAATGAGCCTTAAAGTTAAATAAAATGCTGAATGTCGCTAAAGGGTCAAAAACTTTGTCTTCAATTGTATACAAGGGCCTGTCACTGAAGTTAGCCTGCAGATAGGCGACTCGGAGAAGAACGTGATCCATGCTCTCTCTGTCTTTTTACATGCAGGAGAAGAATGAACTTGGATTTACCTCTTCGCGGGTCCACCTGGTTTTTCCTAAGTGACGTTTTCCAGTCTTAGGAAGCAGACCATCATAATCGTGATCATACATCTCAACATCTTCTTCATCGTCATCACTGCTATATATACTGCAGAAGGAAACACAGCGAGACACAGAGTGGAACATGAGGACTTGAGCTACTTAATTACAAAGCACAAAAACCCACTACAATCCTTACAAAGGTTACACAGATAAAAGTTTTAAAACTTGCACAACAAGATTTTGTTCTGCATTCTGTTGTTCTAGTATTCCGAACTGGTTCTGCTGTTTTTGGTATCCACAGATACGAGCAAAGGGCTGGCAACCTTCGTATTACCGTGCATGTTTAGACCTGCTCTTACTGTTAGATCAGTGGTGAATTACACATTTGGCAAACTTTCAACCAATGAAGGTTTCACATTAAAATACAATGTTTGGGACAATAAAGAGAACTAGACACTGTGTCCATTACAAAAGTACATGTTCAAAATCCTTAGCTCGTGCCATACATTCTGAAAAATATTAGCAGTTTATAGTTTATGGTTAATAGAGCAGATAGTTATATTGTTCCCAAATAAAACAGACCGTGTATAAATAAAAAATAGTTAACCAATAATAAGCTTCTTTGAGAATATGGTTATGGACCCTATATATGAAGGCAAAAGTTTCTATAATTAAGTAACGCCAGTAAGTGGTAGTGTTAGCATGCAAAAAGGTCTAATATAAAATGTGCCTGCCATTTATAGGTCTGGAGAGACAAGAGCTGAGGACAAGTATATGTGGTATCCTGCAACCAACAAATGAATGACTGAATCCTTTCATATTCTCCATTTCTCTAACCTAAGACTTTATTACCTCTACTCCATTTCTAAATACCTCATGCTGTTTTTGAAATGCTCTGCTACTCACCTAATTCATGACTAAGGGATTTCCCCAGAGGCTATCTACAGATAAAAAAGACTCTATTACTCTTTTCACAAACAGCACTTGCTCTACCCAGTTAACTAAAAGAGTGTTTTGCAACAAGAGCTGTCTTCTGGTAGGCAGTATTTTATTTTCAACTTTTAAGATATGGGCAGCAGTTTTGACACTTTAGCTAAGAGATGATAACCACAAGTGCTAGGAAGGAGACAAAGTCATGCTACGAGACTGAAAACTGATATATCTGATGGCATCGTATGCGGTGGTATGACTAAGACATTAAAATTAAGTTATTTTGTAATAAAATCATCAGGCATTGTTTATCCTGTTAATCTGTTTTCAGGAGATCACTTTTTAAATTAAGTTGCAGTGAAGCACAGCAACTGGCAGTCAAGATGCAAACACCTCCAAATTGCAAGCTGTTAAATGTACATTATTTTAAAGTACGCTGGGCTAATCACACCTTATATCTTCGACCCTGTTTTCTGGCCTGTGGCACATGCCATGAAACTACGCTACAGGTAGGAAGTTTTTCCACAGCCTGCCATGATTTGTGTGTGGCCTTTCACGAGCCTTGGCTGGGTGGCCCCTGACTCACCCACCCAACCCATTGGTGCCACCCTTCCACCTCGCTCCCACGCTGCCCTCCATCCTGCCTGGCCCCACACTTCACTCCCTATTTCCCTGGGCCTATCCTTCGCTCCCTACTCCCCGGCCCCATGATTCACTCCCTACTCCCCAGCCCATGTAACCATTTGGGGGAAGAGTTGACTGAAGCTGCTGCTCTGCGCGCCAAGGCGAGCACACATCCCTTGCTCACAGTCGGAGCCTCCCAGGTTTCAGTGAGGCCGCACGCTTGAGCAAAGCTCGCACGCTTCAGCTGCCACGAAGGCAGCTCCTTCCCCTGCCGCCGCTCAAGAGTAGATTCACTTTTCTAAGTGACACACCGAGACAGCTGTGCGACTGCCCGTATGCCAAAGGAAGTTTTGTGGCTCAATTTCCAAGTATCATTTTGAAAATGAGTTTCGCAGAGAGAGTAAAAGCACCAGGTACACATCCACCAGCGACGCCTTCTGTGTGGCGGTGGCATGTTTCGGGCACAGTGGAGCAACGCCGCTCCCCGACGGCGGCAGAACAGCAGTGGCCAACAGGTTAAAAATTATTTCAGTGCAGTGCCAGCAAGGCCCCAGTTATTTAAATAAGCCGGTTACATTGCTGGCACCGCAGCACGGAGCAAACCCCGCTGTATTACCTGTGCGCTCCAGCAGGAGAGAAGCGCTCTGGCATTTCGGGACGCTAGGCGCTGCTTTAGCCAAACCGGGCCCTCAGCGCTGCTCTAAAACTTTTTATTATCTTGCACCTCTGGC
>NW_010194228.1:0-488 GCF_000695765.1 Mesitornis unicolor | reverse complement strand
GGGAGAATACATTGATGGTTTCCATTTGACACATGGCTTCGATCAGCAACCAAGAAACGTGGGGGTGAACATTGACTGACTAGCGAAGCACGGAATGGCAGAGACCAAGGACTTGCTGGGTACAGAAGCACTTCCAAGGAAAGGTGAAACCCAGCAACAGCTTTCAGTCCTAACCTGTTTCTTGTGCGAGTCAATGTTGAATGATTCCCATTTCAGACCCAGGCTCTGGGCAACTACTGAAAAAGACTGGAGGTAAACATTGGCTTCCGAAGGAAGCAAAGAAGCCCAGAACCACAGGCTTTGTGGGGCTACAGAAGAGCTTCCAAGGGAAAGTCAGGCCCCACGACAGCTTTCAATGCTAGTCCCTTTGATGATGGGGCAGGAGCCAGCCTTTTACCATTTCAGAGCTGGGCTGCGTCCAGCAGGAAAGAAAATGCGGAGCCGACGTTGGCTTTCCAGAGAAGCACAGAAGCACAGAACCCAAGGCT
>NW_010194227.1:19657-33852 GCF_000695765.1 Mesitornis unicolor | reverse complement strand
CCGGAGCCGGTTCCCCCCAGCACGGCGGGTTCTGTGCCGGGCACGGACAGATCCCACTCAAACGCATCCCACCGGCAGACTAACAGGGCTTGCAAGGTTTTTGTATTTTATTGTTTGGGACATTTCTTTTTAAACATTAGATTTTTCTACTTAGGCTAGAGAGCCTCGGCGAGACTCTGCTGGAAATGATAGCACTAATAAAAGTGATTTTTCACTTACGGATATGGTAACATTTAAAAATTAATCTAAAGGAGTTAAAACATTAACAGTGTACTACTTGTGTTCCTGCTTTATGTTTTTTGTGTTTCTCAGATTTTACGAATGCCATCAGAACCTGAGCGTTAGCAGAGACTCCTGGGGACGACAGCTGCCTCAGAGACAACACCAGTTGTTGAAGATGTATTTCACGAACATTAATTTGCACGTATAGGTAGGCGTGAGTTCCTGGAGGTGCAGTATTGCAATTCCTGTTGTGCGGCATGGATATCAATACAGATATTTCCTGAGGTGTCAGTTGTCCACAGTGAGTACTTGCTGCCTTTGGCTGGCTGGTTGGCCACTGGGCTCGTTGACATGGCTTTTTGGCCATGAGGGCTTGTACACAGCTACCAGGCTGTGTGGGTGCTGGGGATCCCTCCTGTGACCCCTGTGGGCGGTGTCCTGGGCCCAGCAAGAGCAAACGTGTACAGTGTAGGTATCTTTTACCTCTAATCAATCTACCTCTCTATCTTTCACACGTATTGACTGGCTTTAAGGGCAGGAGCAGTAAAATATTGGACAAGGGTTAGTTCCTGAGAGAACGTTATGTCGTTATGCTGTCTTTAGACGAAGACTGAAGACAGTAATCAAAAGGGCTATTTTTAACCATGGGTTGATTTATTTGTTTTTCTTGTACAGCTATTGCACCTGGCGCCACTGATGATGGCTTGATTAATTCGTGGTGATTTTTTTTTTCCTCCACCTTCCTCACCATGACTCTTCTGACTGGCATGAAGTTGTGCAGCAGCAGGCACAGTCTCTGGGCTCTGCCCTGCAGCCTCAAGTCAAGGCAGCTTTGGGGCTGTTGGTGAGGGCAGGGATCCTGGAGCAGCCCTGGCTGAGTTTGTGAAGTGGGTGATATGTCTGGAGGTAAGGCAGCTGGGAGGGGTTTTCTGTTCCTTCTGTAGGCATGAGTAGACACAAGTGTAGCTGAACTAGCTGCAGGCTACCTGCTCTGTGTATGGTGAGCAGGATAGACAGTGGCTACCACTGATTGCAAAGCTCTCCCAAGAAGGTGAATAAATCTGTGATGATTGTTATCCAGCCTGTGCTGGATCATGTGCTACCACCATTGCTGTGTCACTGGCTGTACCACAGCTTGTTTAAAGCCAGTTTGAGTATCTGTGCAACACCGTTACATTGACTTTGTAGCCTTATGCTGAAGGAAAAAGAATGATCCTGATATTTTAAATTCTTTTTTTATACACAAGCATTGGGCAGATGCTGAGTAATCGCCCTTGCTCTTTGCACTTGTTACCTTCACTGAGGGTAGAGGGTGAGATGAAGTTTCCCTGCCATATCCTGGGGTCTGAATCTGCCAGATCTGGACCCAGCAACTTCCTAGACAGGAACCTGTCCTGACCCTTGTAGCAGCACTTCATGTTAAGTAAATTGAAGGCTTCACAGCTACTGGAGCACTACGGGAATGTATAAGGAACCAAGATTTTCAAAAGTGCCTGTGGATTTTGTCATCTCAGACTTCAGGCATCTGTCCTGAGAAAACCTAGGGAAACCCAGTGTCACACCTGCACCAAAGCAACCGCTTCTGCAAAATGAATGCTGCTAGTGTGTCTGCCCCATCCAGAAGCGTTCTCAAAATATCTGCCTCCTAGGATTTCCTAAATATCCTCCATTCTTCCCCATCGTAATTCACACCTTATTTTTTTCCCCTCTGTGTGACTCAGTAAGTCACCTCCCTTTTTTATTTTTCCTAGTTAAAGGTCAGCCTGAGCTGTGTATTACAGATGAAAGAATGCAGCCCAAAGCCAGCCCAGGGGCCCAGTTTGTGTTGTGGCTCTCTCCTGAGGATTCTTCTGTTTGCAAGTGTGTGCCTTGCAACTTATGAGAAGCCTATGGAGATTTCTGTTGTTTAGGATAAGTTCTGACAAGTTAGTATCCCACTAGTATTTTTTTTTCATATTTCCTTCACAGAACCCAGCCACTTTCAGGCTGCAGTTTTGAGCCTACTCTGTGCCAAGTGTCAGGAATGACTTTCTGTCCTCAAAGCTGGAGAGACGTTTCCCACCGGTGCAGATGAAGGTGTCTCTTCTCTCCCAGGACATAGAGGAGGAGGGGGCAAAAAGTGAGCTAAGTTCTGTTCTCATACTTGAAGGTAAAAAATGGCTGGATTTTGTCCATCCACACGTTCCTTAAAATCAAATCTTGAGGGATCTGATCTAATGTGCTTGAGCAAATGGTAGATAGACACAGTAGATGGCAATTCAAGGGCAGCTGCAGGAAGCCCTAGGTGTAAATACAACTGAGGAGAAATAAAGGGGGACTGTCTCCTGCTGAAACCAACCCTCAAAGTGACAGAACATCTACAGGACTTCCTATAAGGCCAAAACATGTTCACCATCCTCATTCTTCTCTGTAGCTCTTGTTTTCACCTAGGCTGCCAGGTGGCTGTTTACCTCCAAAGCAGATGTCTCCTTCCCCCTGCCTGGATCCTCCTGCCTGTGGGCAGCGTGGCTGCTAGCACATTTGAAACACCTGGTTACCCCCATGGATAATGCCCAGAGCTGTATCAGTCTGTGGCTCCGTGGGTTAAATCTGAAGCATTGCCATGTGTGTCATTATTTTAGTTTCCAGACAGACTATGCAGGCATGAGTGGCAGAAATATTATATATACTTCTGAGATGCAAACTTACAAAGAGAATGCACCAAAATCTACTAACCTTGTATCAGTTGTAAATAATGAAATCTATCTCGTGTCTTTTTTATTCTTTCAGGGGGATTTTATCTATAAACTGAGAATGTTAAGTGAGTTTACCTCACTGCAGGTATACCTAGCGCTTTTATTGTGATGAGGCATGGATTTCTGAAGAGTCTGCTCTTTAAAGAGATAAGATACAAAACAACAAGCACATCCATATAATAGATCATAATTTAAGGTAACACATTCTGCCTGACATGTACTGCTTTGCACGTTTTGAGTTGTCTCCTGCCAAAATATTCGGGCCTGCAGGGGAAACCCCTGTTGGGAACACAGGACAGATGGATCTGAATCCAGTCATGAAATTCCCTGGGGCCAGCAGTGTGATGTTAATGATCACACCACAGTAAGATATAAAACATACCTTTATGCAGCTCAGTGTAAACAGCAACTCCGGTATTATGATGTAAATGAGAAACCAGCAAGAGATGATGTGTGAATGGAAACACAGCAAGGTGCTCTGCGAGGGAGCAGGAAGCACAGTGTAAGGGGAAATTCTGCACATCGAAAGTGGAGGTGGAATTAAAAGGTGGACGCACATCATTGCAGAGATAAACTTTAAATACTGCTTGAGCAACTCATGAAGCTGTACCTAATCCAGCTGAGGTTCTAGATGGAAGGGGAGTGGACAGGTTACTATTAGGCTGGGATTCCTGGACTCACCAATTAAGAGCTGTAAGATGAGGCTGGGTCCAAAGGGAAGATGAAAATCGCCTATAAGCCTTATTCTAATATACTCTGCAGTCCACCTTCCTGCTCAAATCAGGGCCATCTTTGTAGTTAGGCAATGTTGCTCAGGTCTTTGGCTGATTTTCAGGTATCTCCAAGATGGAGATACCACTGTGGGAGGCTTGTTCTAGTGTTTGGACACCTTTATGGTGAAAACATTTCCTGTACCGTCAAATAAGTCTAAAATGGCTCTGTGGTTGGAGCACATGAAAGATGAGAACCTGACAACAGGCAGGCATTAAAGGGGCTTGAGGGGGTATCCACAGGTACAGGATGTGCAGCTGGGTCTTCAGCTTTATTTCGGAAATCTCTGGTGCCCTTTTGAAAGTCCTCCACTGTGTGGATAGTGGGAGCTTACCTGTGAGATGCAATTTGCATTGGGTCCTTGCAAAACAGAAGGTGCAGTCGGAGAGTGTGGTGTCACCAGTGTAATTTTAAAATGTGCTGGGCAGCAGGAGCGGTGCTGTGTCTGCTACTGGCTTTATTGTATCAGGGATCTGCCTCTTTGTCCCAGAGTTCCCCGTCCTCTTCCTCTCATCTCTATCAATGAAGTGAAGAGCTTGCTGGGAAGCTGAGCTTGAAGCTAGAGGAGGTCATACTTAACTAACCTCCTGGAGTTCTTTGAAGATATTACTGCCAGGCTAGATAAGGAGAATTCAGCAGTGTGCTTAGAGTTTCAAAGAGCATTTCACAAAGTTCCACATCAGAGATTAATAGCTAAGGCAAAAGGTAAAGGAAGAGGAGGTAATAGAGGTTGTTGGATCAAAACCAGCTCAAGGGCAGGTATGAGACAATAAGCACAGATGAAAACTTTTCAAGCTGGCAGAAGGCTGTTCTTGGGACTGTTTCAGGACTTCTGTAATGTGTAATCCAGACAGCACAAAGGTGCCCCACCATGCTCATGTCGCTAAGGCAGCCCAGGTTTGGAACAACCAGCAGCAAAGCATCATAGCGAGACCCCCTTTTGACATCCCAGCCTGATCAGCCAGGAGCCCTTTCATGTCTTTGTTGGCTGGGAACAGTTGTCAGCGTGGTCTGGAGTCACCGGCATCTCTGGGGCCGTGGCGAGGGGCTGCCAGCGCTGCTGTGCTGCCGTGTGCTTCAGAGCAGTCAGTGTATTTGTTGGGCTTGGAAAACAGTGAGGCTGCTCCTCAGAAACACTGCAAATGTGAAGCTGTTGATGGCTGACAAGTTACCCCAGCTTTGCAGTGGGCTTTTGGTGTAAGGTCTCCCCAGGACTGGGCACAACCTAAGCAAATTCACCAGGGCCAAAATCTCTTCGATGACTCTGCCAACAAATGGCAAAATGGGGTTCAATGTGAAGAAATGTAAAGTAATTAATCTGCAAGCAGAGAATCAGACTGGGGAATATGTGCTAAACAGAGCAAGCATTCAGCAGAGGGATTAAGAGAGGGATTTGATGTATGAGGAGGTTAGTTTCTTTTGGAAAAATCATTGAAACTGTCTGCCTAGATCACAGCTGTAGTAAAATGGCAAGCAAGAGACAAGGCTGCATTAATGGAGGGACAGGATAAAAAACATAAGAGGTGATATGTCTGTTGCTGTAAAAGGCACTAGATCCCACGTGGAATATTGTCAGCAGTGTTGGCTGCTGTACCAGTGTGCTGTAGCATAAGGCAACAAAGAGCAGCCCTGCAGAACCCAGCCTGTGAGCAGAGGTGAGAGCTCGGGGTTTTCCTCCACAGGCTTCTGCCCACCCCATCCATTCATCATCTAAAGAGGAAATCTGAGGAGCACAAAGTTTTCCTTTAAGCTCTAACAGAGGTTGGAAATTTTGAAGTCAGTTGTATTTTTCTCCAGAGTATTTATTTCTGTCTTTCTATTGCTCTCTTCCCGCTACCTAATCTTTCTCTTCTAGGTTTTCCTCTTTTCTTCCCTCTTTCTCTCCGATCTCCAGTCAGGGGGTTGGTTTGTCGTTCCCTAATATATTGCTTCTCCTCCTCCTCTGCCTGGGAAGTGAGGCTATTTAGTCACCTTGCTGCTTCGGACTCCTGAAGGAGCCCCATCTCTAATGAAGGGGTTGTTAAGTTAAATAATACAAGTTTTACAGGCTGTGCAGCAGGGTGAACAATACTTTTTTCCCCATAGAGTTGGATGAAAAGAAATCAAAGTTATTACTGTAGAAGAAGAGAAGCTCAGCAGTCAAACTGAAGGCAGAGCATGGAATATTACATAAACTGACCATCGAAACTCTCAGATGTGGCTTTCCTTCCACACTCAAAGGAGTTCACAACGCTATGGCTGTTTCCAATCATAAAAATTCAGTACCAAAGTCTTCCTTTGTTTCCACTGGTGTACATTCAGAGCAAGTTCAGCAAGTTGCTCTGAATTTACCAAGCTATAAAGGACAGCCGGTTCCATTTGAGCTATGTGAGAGACAGTTTTCTTTCGCTTTCCCTCTGGTTGCAGTAAGCTTGTCAATCAATGCCCAAAGCCAGTCAGTACAACACAGCTGTGCCAGGTAAGAAATGCACTTGACAAACTGTCAGAACACCCATTTCTTCTGCCCCTCTCTTAACCAGCCCTGACCACTGGAGGAAGGCTGAGCATTTTAAGTTTGTATGTACCTTAAGCTGTTAGTTATAAGTTACAACCATGACAGCAGCTTCAATGATAGCAATAAATATTTCTCTAGAATAATGCTTTTTTTTCCTCTTCATTAACTGATAAAACAACCAACAGGCTGATGCACAAAGGGATCAAATAGGTGGCTAATAGGAAAGGGAAATCTTGTTATTATTCTTGCTGTTTAAATCCCCTAGAGTCGAATTGGCTATTGCTATAAAATCTGTGGAATTATGCTTGCTATTTTCAACTTGCCAAACCAACCTTTTATGCCTTTAAATTCAGGTCTGTAGAGTAACTTGCCAAAATAATCTCTTGGCACCACTGAGGTGAGGATCCGCATTGTGCTGCTCATGTAACTTCCCTGCTTCTAGAACCATTCATCCTGGGAAAATGTTTACTGGGGACTTGTGCTTTTAACACTTTTAGCTGCTTTTGAAAATATTTCCTTGCTATCTTGTGGGAAATGATCGTGCCATAATGTACCATGACAGTGGTTGTTGTGGAGAGTGTAAAGAAACATTTAAATAGAAATTACAGCTAGAAATGAAGGCATGTAAGGAAAAGCCAAATGATAGGATTTACCTTCCAAATCTTAAGGGCAAAGAGAGTAATTTGGCCCTTTTCTTGGCCATAGCTGGGCAAGGGAAAGAAATGCTGAGTCTCATATGATCCTAATTATACGCTGTGGGTGCCAGCAACTTTCAGGGTGCGTGTGGATTCTTGACTGAGGCTCAGTGTGTGAACTTTGTCACTAGAGGAGTATGTCACACACAGAGCTGGGACATGAGCCATCATTCACAATTCAAACAGACCCAAGGCCTTCAGAGATTGAAAAGAAATGTTCAGCTAACCATAAAAACTGTGGCATGGTTCTCCATACCCTAGTGCCCTTTGGGAACAGAAATACTTCAAGCTGCAAAATCAGGCCCTTCTTGTGAGGCTTTTTGACTAGACTGGAACCATCAGCTATTCAAACCATTGTACAAAGTCCTGCTCTTTCGCAACTCCCAGCAGTTTTTTCTAGACCAGGAGCACTACAATTCTAGGCTACAAAGGCAAGTTCACAATCTCCCTCCAAAACCTCCCCCTTGATTTCTGGGGTCTCTCAGGGCACAACAGTCTGGAGGTCCATGCCTTGCTGGGATGGAGCTGACAGTGGAGCAAAGGGGCAGGTGCTGGGTGTGCAGGATGCTCTGATTGTTACCAGCTGCAGCAAAAATGCCCGTTCCATGTGGAGTTTCAACAAGAAAATCTAGATGAAAGAGATGATGTTGGGAACATTTCATTTTCACAGATATTTGGCCTTTGGATTGTGTGTTGGCTGAATGTGTGCAAGACTTCACCTGTCTGGGTGTAAACCACTCAATGGGTTGGGCAGCAGCCCTAGAGCTTGAGAGATGGTGCGGCTGCTGCCATCCTTCTGCTTAGAGCCACCTGAGCTACAGCGAGATGGCAGGCAGGTCGCACCCTCACCCACAGGACATGTCTTAATTTGGTCTCACAAAGGGAATGTCCTTGTGAGGAGCAACTTCTGTGTTTCAGCAGGGAAGCTTTCTTCGTGTTGCCTCTGGAAGTGGTGTTAGGCCGGCTTCATGTTCCTACCTGAGCAGTGTCTGGGAGGAGGAGCACTTGGACGTGTGTCTGTGCGCTCCTCTGAGGTTGCATCCTCAGCAGAAAGTGTGAACAACTCAGGGGATGTTCCTGTGGCCAGCTGTGTGCTAGAAAAACTACTGCTGTCGTCATCAGCAATAAAGGTTTTGCTGCTGCTCAGAAACATACTGAAGGTTCAGACCAGAATGAAAATCAGTTCTGTACATGGTTGTTCACATTATATGCTCTTTTCTGTGTGTGAGGGCTCTTTGTGATGTCTTCAGGGAGAGGCAGTCTGCTGGGGAAATCCATCACACCCTAGCAGTTTAGTGGAGCTACAGGGAACATGCTTTCTTACCTAAAAGAACAAATGTGAACATATGGAGATAGCCTTTTTTTCCCTTAACCTTTGGAAGTACCAGCAAAGATTTTCATGTTTGTAAATTGTCATTTTCTTAGAGCAAAGCCTTATGGAAAAGTCAAACATTTTGTTATGAAACTGCTACAGCTCTGATCCTCACTGTTGCTTGAAAAGCAGAAGTAGCGGCAGAGGGGGAAAGTAAACACCGAAGTTCAGGTATGAGCCGCTGGAAAAATGATGGAGCCTCATCGGAGTTTTCTTTGGCTTCCTGAGGTCCCTACCTGTCCTTCCAGGCAAGAAAGTCCTTTCTTCATTGGCTTTTGTGTGGACCTGTCCTCTGATGGGTGAACCAATTGCTTTTCTCAGAAGCGTTCAAACGTGAGAATAACATCTTTGCTTGTGAGGAACACTTCTGGGCAAACGTTATTATTTTTCTCTGTCCTGCTTGCTCTAACTCTTGGCTCCTTTTGACTTGGAGGGGGAGAGATTGGTGTTTCAGTGTATGAAATGCCAGCTGGGATCAAATCACTGCCATTGATTTCATCTTGTGCCTCCAAAGAGTTGAGATATTTCCTTTTAATTTTATTTTTTTCCTCTGGCTCTATTCTTTGAGAAGTAGAAGAGGGAAACAAAGGCGCTGAGTGCTGCCAGTGGTCCTCAGGCGCAGAGGCCAGAGTCAGAGCTGCAGAGCTCTTCATGAGTTTGAATAGCTTTGCTCTTGCTGGACTAAACCAGGTTCAGATGCAGGATCTCGATTTTCACTTTCTGGATTGGTCTGGTTCACTCTTTATGAGCCCTAACAGGACAGAACAAATCCTGCTGTGGAGCGGTTGTGCTTTGTTGGGTTAAGGCTTGTGCAGTGGTTATTGATCATCACGCCAAGATCTTCTTATGGACCCAGTAGTTCATGAAGTATCAGAGGGCAGAGCAGGGCAATTCCTAGAGAGGCAACTATAGTAAAATATGAATGTAAAGATGTAAACTTGATAATGCAAATGAGTTTACTCTCCTTTTTATACAACAGATGTTTGACCTAGGAAAAATAATAATATGATAGAAACTGAGATCAGACTGAGGGGAAAAAATAAAGCAGCCTAAAAATAAAACAGAAATAGCAGCTGCTTGAATTGTATTTCTAATATATCAGTGTTGACAGCTCTCTCTTTCCCCCGTTTGAGCCAGGAATCTTATGGAAGTGGCTGGTAAAGAAGAGCTGTTTCCTGAGGAGGAATGCAAGCAGAGGCGATGGAGAGGCAGAGATGACACCGCCTCGGGTCACTGTGTGTCCTGGGCAGGAACGGTCTTTGGAGATGCACGAGGGGCTGTGGATGGCATCACTGTGCAGCTTCATGGAGGGGCTCAGAGTCAGATAGTTTCACCATGGATCACAGAGAATAACACTCTTCTGCAGTTAGGAATAATGCTGGGATGGAACAAAGACTAGTAAAATAAATGGAACAGAAAATGTTGTATTGTTGCCATAGTCTGAATCCCCATTTGGGATGAGCTTTCCAAGTGACACTAAAGTTCATGCTTACCAATGCCAGAGGAGGAGCTGAACTTAGTGTGTAAGGGTGGTAAGTTACGTCCTTTTGACATAAATGCAAAGCAAGTTTTTCACTCTGTAGGCTCAGTCAGTGGGAAAAATACTACCTAGGAAAAAAAGAGAATAAAAGACCCTGGCTTTTCAGTCCAGCAGCTAGTGGTTTTGGACTGTCAAGCTTGGGCTGTTCAGCCAAGACTCTGCGCCCAGGTCTGGTTTGCAGCAAGTGGTAAACACCTTCTCTTTAACAACAAGAGGTCTTTGGTGAGGTCTTTTGCTCAAGTTGTATGCAAAAACGAAGGCATTTCTTCATGGTTTGTGACCAGTTAGGCTGGAACTGTCATAATATGACTGTGAGAAAAACTGGATGTGCATGGAGCTCTGCCTTCGGCTGCTTGATGCCGGGAGCCCGAGCAGTTGCTCTGCAGCTCCTCAGTGCTTGCAGTGCCCTGTCTGCAATATGCTGTAGAGCAAATAACACATTTTTATTTTTATACAAATGTGCATAACTTCATCCATGTCTTGTGGCCGCTCTGACAGGAAAAGGAAATTTATGACGCACATCACCCATTTATTTGGCACAGGCAGTGTTTATTGCTGAGGGAGGCATTCTCATGGAATTGATTGCACAATTTCCTCTTGGTGTACTGTTTTCAAGTAATATCCCAAGACCTCTGTGTACTAAGATACAGGGACACTCCTTTAAGGCCTGCAGAATACTACGGCAGAGGGGAAAAGAAAAAAAAAGAGCCACACAGTGGAAAATATAAGGGAAAAAGTAATTTTAATTACACTGTAAATCTGGAGCTTTCTCCACTCTGCTGGGAGTCTCTGTGGAAACACCCATTCCCAAAAGGTTAAACTTCTAAGTTTCTCCATGGAACTAAGAACAGCTTTGGATTTTCTGACTGTTTCATTTTCACAGGTGTAAAAGGTGGCTTTGGTCCGGGGTTAGTTCTTGTTGATGCTTTAGGCGTGGATGGGTGATGCCAGCACTGTGGACGGATGGTGGGGAGAAGAAATTGTGCATTTTGAATCACAGAATCCCAGACCGTTAGGGATTGGAAGGGACCTCCAAAGCTCATCCAGTCCAATCCCCCTGCCGGAGCAGGAACACCCAGATGAGGTTACACAGGAAGGCGTCCAGGCGGGTTTTGAATGTCTGCAGAAACAAGCGAAAGGTGTATTCTCAGCATGATGGCGTGCTGAAAGGGTGGGATTTTTGCCTGTCTCAAAAAGGGGTTGAAGCTATTAATGTCGCAAAATGCAGGAAGAGAGGGGTTGTTGCCTTGATTCAAAGGACTGTGTGACAATATAGATCTTAAACAGCACGAATGGCACACAGTAGAGAAAGAGGGAGAGAAACATCTGTCTTGGAAGACCATAGCTCTTGTTAATACTTTTTTTTTTTAATTACTCTAATGCACCAATGTACAATCATTTGTACTAAAGCTTTGGTATAATAATTGTCTCATTTGCATGTGGAAAGGCATGGAGTTGGATGCTTGCACACAAATACGTGCCAGGTGATGACGCTGGTTACCAGTAATCATAGACTGAAGACTGCCACCAGAAAATTTAGAGCTCTTTTATGAAAAGATGACTCAGAGTGTGTGGATGGAGGAACGGTGGTGTGTAACAGCAGTTACGGACAATAGACTCTGTTCCCCTCCACTCCATAGGAAACGCCAGTGACAAACCCGCGTGTACCTGCACGCTGAAGGTACACGTCTGCTTATGAAAGAGCTGCCTGATAAATAATGTTCTTTTCTTTCCTGGCTGCCTGGTGAATAGCTCCTCACCTGCACTGCTCTCCTAAATTCTCGGAGGGAGGTTTGGCAGCCAGCACGGCTTTAATTTTATAATTTCACTTCTCTGGTGAAAACTGCCAGTTTCTGCTAACTTCCCAATTCTTCTTTCAGGCTCCAGAAAAAAGCAATCTCCTCCTAGGCTTCTGTTTTCACACTTCTGGATGGCAGCTACCCCTTCTCAGCCTCCTGATGCTCAGGGATTGAATCTGGGGACCAGCTTAAGCACTAAGCTGAATATTCTGTGGCTCTCTGGTTTGCGGTTGCAGCGCTGGCTTGCGCCGGGTGTTTGTTAGCGCAGAGGCAGCCAGCTCACTGGTAATGGCCTTTTGTACGTGCTGACCTCTGAACCAGCAACAGGGCTCAAACCTCAGAGGAGGCTGGTGATTAATCAGATCGGGGATCAACTGTGACTCAACCTTTAGATCCCCAGCTGAGGTTGCGTCCATGGCTGATTAAAAGAGGAAAATATATTTAGCTATTTACAGCTGTATCTCCCTCTGACTGAGGACAAGGCACCATAGATAAACATATTTATATTTGTTAGATGTGCAAATTGTGGTTCCTTTGAAAACCTCGCAGTTTAGCATAAAGCCTCAGAAAGCACATGGCTGTTTATTGACGCTAGAGGACTTCCTGAGACTATGCCGTGGAAGTCACTGCTCAGAGTATCTGACATAGGCTAGCGTGTCCACGAGGGAAAAAAACCCAGACATTGCCATCTGCACATGAAAGACTAAGGGTGGCTTTAAGCAGCCCTCTGTAGGAGATAATTTTCTCCCCTCCAATTAGGTTACACTTTCTAGATGCCACACTTAAGAAGCCTACAGTGTTCCCAGGCCCAGCTCTGCGGTTAGTGGCGAGCAGAACATATAAATTACATTGCTAATATATTTCACAGTGCTGCGTGATATTAGCAAACTCCAAATAGCTGTCAGGACCTCAAGGTATTCTGGAACATCCTTTGATGCTACAAAGTAATGCATTTTCCATATTATTCCTTTGAACACATTATATATGCAAAGTCTAGCACTTCTTATAAGAGTGGTGGAATTATCATACAATGAGATTTTTTTTCCCTCTAGTTCTTTCATGGCTCATAACATATAAAATTTCTTCTTAAAATCCAGGCTAGGAACTCAAACTTAATTTATACAGTATTGAAAACATTACAGGGCATAAATCAGTTCAATTTTTAGAGTTCCTGTATGATATTTTCAGAGCAGCCAAATTCCTTCATTCGTCTGGAATCCTTCCAAAATTCTGCCAGCGCTCGTGGAAATCTAAA
The DNA here is from genome assembly GCF_000695765.1 of Mesitornis unicolor. NCBI lineage: Eukaryota > Metazoa > Chordata > Aves > Mesitornithiformes > Mesitornithidae > Mesitornis > Mesitornis unicolor. The sequence continues at coordinate 20,969 of NW_010194227.1, read as the reverse complement.
TAACTTTGGAGAAAAAGCAGGTTTTCTGTGGAGGCTCAGATTACCCTGTCACCCTTCCTCCACTGCAGACAGCCCTCTGATAAACATGGAGAATAGGGACGGGGAAATTACTTCACTACTTCATGTCCTTTTCAATTACAAACACCGAGGAGCCTGAGCCTCCTGCCAGCTCACGCCTCAGACCCTTGCAAATTTGTGGCTTTCAAAAGCCAACAGTTGCATTTCCTTTGCCAGCAGGAGTAAGTGATAGAAAGCGAGCAGGGGAGCTCACTTGAATTTTATTTCTGAGTGTTATTTAAAAAGTTTCAAATCTCAGCTCTGTTTATTTAAAGTCTGACTCCAGCTGAAATGTAAGTCTGTGAACTAGAGAAGTGATCAAAACAGGGCTGCACCTTTCTTTTTTTGTTTTCCGAGAAATAATCAGTTAGTGGTGGTGTGTTACTGTAATGTTTCTGTGATCACTTAACCTGGAAGCGGTACTTCCAGATAGCTTCGTAATATTCTCCTGCTGGCATCTTCAGATCTGCTGTTTGTACCGTTCATCTGTTTTCAAGAAGGTTACTGCATTGTTTTTCTATCAGCTTTGCTTTGTGTTTTGATTTATAGGTAAAGAAACAAGTGTGTTTTCTTTGATGTCGTTTTTTTTTTCCATTATTGATGAACTAATATTGCAAAAAGAAAAAATAAAAGGATGTTTAAGATCTTACTCTGAAACCTCACTATTTCTACCAAAAAAAAAAAAAAGGTAAAACCTGGTTTCAGAACATTGTGTTACAGAGGAGGAAAAACTGTGGCAGGAGTGAAGCTGATTTTCTGGTTTGAGTGTAAATCTTACAGGCTCAGCTTCAGCTCAGTGTTAGGAGTCACTGAAATAGAAACCCATGGTTAGGTTAACCATAGGTGTCTGTACATAGCCCTGGGAGGGTTTGCTGAAAGGCAGTTGCAGGGATTATTCTGCTCCTCTTTTTCCCCCCCCCGGTGATTCTGCAGTGTAGGCTCAGATGCCTTGGTAGCTCGGGCTGGCCAGATGTCTGCCCGCAGTGATGCATATCCTGACTGCCTTTGTGAACAGGAGAGAGGGAAGGGAGAAGAGGACAAGGAAAAAGGTTGGGGGGTTCTTCAGTGCCTCACAATTCGGGTTTTGCTTTGATAGGAATCCAAAAATTCAGACATTCTTGTGAAATGAATCTGCTGTGGGTGTGGGTAGAGCAAAGAGCTGAGCAGATGGAAACCAAGGGGCCATCTGAAAGTTCTCACTACAGCCTTTCCCAGGTTTTACTTATTTCTTACTAACACATTACTTGAAAGCTTC